>NC_046381.1:12441941-12593659 GCF_011125445.2 Fundulus heteroclitus
AAATAAAGTTAACTAAATGTGTGTATTCCAACTATTCAGCTTAAAAGCCTGGTTACAAAAAATATGTTTCTTATTGCTAATGTGAATCTAGAATGTTCAGCCACTTTAACAATGTTTTGAACATATTTTAAGAATGTCAAATAACAGAACCATAAGCATTATCATTCAGCAACTTTTTCTGATGTGTGGCAGCAGGAACAGCTGTCAAAGGATCCATAAAAGTAATCATTACCCAAATATTTTTTTTAATTCTGCTATCATAATGACTGAATATTGAAGTTTAGGAGGAATGTGAGTTTATGCGGTATTCCCCTACTCAAACCCCTTTTTTCATCCTCAACAGACAAAAGTTTTAAAAGAGCTATTCATCAGATAATTACTCCTGGCTTTAACTAAAGTCCTTAATCTCATGCTGTCAATACTGTAATAGCTGCTGCATGACCTAACAGGGAGCGATGTGGTTGTCTGCAGAAAATATTGCATGGCTTAAGGGCTGGATGCCCGATATAATTCCACTCTATGAAAGCGACAACGCACAGGGAAAGGCAATATTTATTTTCCTATAGCTGAGACTTTTCTCGTGGTCAGAGAGGAAGGGGTGGTGATCTTGGTGCTATTGGCTCCAGTGGCCTCTGCCTGCGAGTGAATCAATGCATTGACACCGGGGTAGTTCTTGTGCCATCAGTCAGCCAGCCCATCCCATCACTCTGTTTATTCACCCATGGTAAACAATAACAACCTTCATGCTTGCCTGAGGTTCTGACTATGACCGCTCAAGCATATAGGGCCAAGATATGGCCACCTGGATAGCTTGGAAAGCAAAGGGGCGTCTTAGAGCCAGAAATGAGAGATGCATCCTCACAGTCCAGTGACTGAGTAGATAATGGGCTGATCTGCATAACACTGACATAGGGTTGGATTGCACTACTCATGCTCACTGATAACATGTTACAATGCATTAAGTAGTAGCTTTGATTCAGATTGAATTAGTCAGTGCCTCTCTTTTTAGGGTAATCAGAACATGTTGAATGTTTTCATGTGTAGCTCCTGCTGCACCTTGTAAGAGATGCTTAAAATGTCAGGATTGAATGCTGGAAGTAACTAGTGCACTAATCTATTTTTGTTTTCCAGGTGGTTAAAACTATATTGGTCATTCACCTAAAGGAGTATTTGAAATAGATGAAAAAAAGTTTGATACATTTTATTAAATTAAATCCTTGATTCTCATTTACGTTCACAAAGTTACAAAGTTATTTAATATTTTAACATTTAAAATGTAATAAATGCCAGAATAAAGCATTTGAACAAATACTTCATTGATTAAACATTGTTTTATAACCTGGTCCTGCTTTAAACTTCCTAACTTTCGCCCTGACCTTTTTGTTGTGTTGCTTGGTCTTTGTGATGCTATTTGTTCTCTAATGTTCTCGAGCAAACCTTTAAGGACTTCACAAAACACATTTTCTATCAAATTACATGCAGGTGGATGATTTCCTTACTGAAGATACCTATCTGACGGTAGTTGGTTACACTGCACTTCGTATAGTGGTGTTGGAGTAAACAGGGCTGACTGTAAATACAGGCCACACTTTTCAGATTTAGATTTTTAAAATAATTTAAAAAAAATTGTATTGTTTGTCTTTCACTTTACAGTACAGGCATGCAGTACTTTGTGTTGCTATTTCACAAGAAAGCTCAATAACAAGTGTTGAAGTTTGTGGTTTTAATGTGACACAATATGAAAGCCCAGGGGGTAGGAATACTTTTGCATGACACTGTAAAACTATAGAACCAATCATTTGATGGGCTAAGTAGTTTTCTCAAATGAGGAACATTCTCAGACAGGTGACATAGTATGAAGACCAATCACAGAACCTACATTCATGAAAGTCACTCTGCAGCAGTTTTCGTGTTTCATGTTTTCCTAATTTAGGAGTGACGTGCCTCTAGTAATATTGCACTTCCTGCTGCACAGCAAAGGACATCGCTGCATTAAATTGACAAAGGCACACAAAGGCAAATAATCAAAAGCCTTTCCACTATAATGAGGCAGAAATATTAAACAGTACATCCTTGCCTTTGATCCACGCTACCACCTTTGGGCATGATAATAAGTCGGATGCTAATGTGTGAGGTACTAACAATAGAGACTAAATGCTGTGGAGAGGGCATGAATGTGAATGGGATTCTGGTCACACAATGTTGTTCCAGGGCATTGTGAAAGACAGTGTGGAGGAAGTCACACAAGTATGATGATGTCAAAAGACCAAAAGCCGATAAACCAACAGATCAACCAACAACCAAATAAACTCAAGTACTGGCAGTAAACTTGGTTGGGTTTACAAACAGATTCATTACCAAGTCAGGGATGAATCCTAATGTGTTACTAATCCACAAAAGGACTAAATGCAAGTGTTTAAAGAATGTATTGTCCTCCTATATCAGGATTTCACTAAACTGGATACAAATGTCATTGCCTGCTGTACAGTAATACTGCAATAATCCAGTTCATATACAAAGAGGAGCTCCTTGTTAGGCATAGGGAGCACATATTTTAGTTCTCGGACTCTAATTTTATTCATATTAAAGGCCTGAAACAGACCCTTGTAACTATTCACAATGCAGTGAGAAGTAATTTGCGACTGATATAGGAGGTTAACTCATTTTTTGTGTGTGTATATTTATATATATATATATATATATATATATATATATATATATATATATATATATATATATATATAATGCTGGAAAGTACTGTGAGACGGTTTGGCAGAAGTGCGTAGAACTCAGCAGGATTGTCATTATATCATCACATTATTCCTTAATTCTGGCTGCCAATTTAATTTTAACTAAAATGTTTTTCTTTTTAATTAACTTACAAACAGCAGGTCCTTTGATCATTCCATCAGCAGTCAGGTAAGGTTTTATCTTTCAGTTCCTCAGAGTAAAGCTTAAACCATGGAGGAACAGTGAACAATGCTTGACCCAGTAGATTCCCGGACAGAAAAGTAAAATCTCTAAACTGAAAAATCAGACAAAAGAAATATCAGTGGATGGACTCACTATTGTTCAACTGCTTTTATCGAGTACAACCCCTCCACGTTTATTAGCATCAAGGGATAGCTAATGAAAAAAGCTTTAAAATAAATTAATCTTTTTCTGCAGCATGTTGATCTCTTACTTTGAATCTAAGTATAATTATTCATGATATACTTGTTTTTTAACCAAAAACCTAGCATCATAATTATTGGTACATTTAACTATTCCTAAAAAAAAATAATAAAAAAAAATCACTTTTTTAAATGAGCAATTCTTTGTTTTGTTTTTTCTTTGGAAATAAATATCATATGACACAAAGACCAATTTCTCTCAACTGCTCTTCAAGAGAGCATACTATTCAGGTAAGCAGATAATTTTTGATCTTCTGAAGTCGAGAAATGTCTAAGTAAAAAAAAAAGTAAAACCGGGACAAACAAGGCTTCATAAGGAGTCCAGTTCATCTCATCATGAAGCACTGTGAAGAGGAAAGAACAAGAGTCATAACAAATGATCTGTTAAAGGTATACTATGCAACCGGGGTTAATTTCCCAGCGAGGCTCCCCCTAGAGGGCGAAAGTAAAAGTGCACTGTCATAAAGATGCTCAGCTGTTCTGGTTTCTCCTTCAAGCCAGGCGCGGTTGTTTTGAGCTTAGCAGACAGGCGAACGCAACGAAAAGTCGAAAAAACGGCAGTACAAACAATGACTAACACAGTGAAGGTATGAATATCAGGGTTTCCCGCAGCGCTATCTTGGTGAGGCGGCCGCCTCGCCAAACTCACGCTACCGCGTCGCCAACATTAAAAAAAATAAAAAATAATAATAATAATAAAAAAACCTTGATATGCTTGCATGTTTATTTGACGTTAACACGCGGTTCTTTGTTGTTGCTTTTGCGCGTGCATATAGTGAATGGCAGGGCAAAAACACATGGAGTTCTCGCCGTAAAGCAAGACCGACTCTCGCGGTCTTGCATGAGACTTCTGAGCCTGTGGGTGCGGGCCGAGGGCTCTTGCACGGTATTTCCCCCACAGACCACCAGGGCGGCCGAGAAAACCTTTGTTCGACCTGAAATGACTCATTTAATCATCCAAAACGGCATGGAACACATTAATTAACTGATAAATGTTGCATAGTATGCCTTTAATAACCGCATTGTTTTTTTATGTGATCTTATGTGGGGTTATACTATTAAAACATTATTATGTTTAGACTTGCTTTTAAGGCAAGGCAAATTCATTTGTATAGTACATTTCAGTACAAGGACAACACAAAGTGCTTTACATGATTAAAACATAAGAAAATAAAAACAGATTAAAAGCAAGCTGGAATAAAATGTGGAAAAATTGAAACGAAATAAAACATGAGAGAAGGGAAATAAATTTGAAATACCAACTTAAACTAATGATGTTTCAGTAAACTGTTTAAATAGAACAATCAAAGGCAATCCTAATCAAATGTGTTTTTAATCTGGATCTAAAATATTATGCTCCACTTATGTTCCCGATAGGTGGAGCATAGGAACTAAATGGTGCTTCTCCGTGTTTGGTTCGTGTTCTAGGTATGCAGAGTAGTCTGGAGTCAGAATACATGCGTGGTCTGGAGAGTTGATACACTGATAACAAGTCCGTGATGTATTTAGGTGCTAAGCCATTCCGTGATTTATAGACTAACATAAGTATTTTAAAGTCTATTCTCTGAGATACAGGGAGCCAGTGTAAGGACTTTAGAAATGGGGTGCTCTACTTTCTTAGTCTTAGGGAGGATGCGGGCAGCAGCGTTCTGGATCAGCTGCAGCTGTCTGATCCACTTTTTAGGCAGACCTGTGAAAACACAGTTACAGTAATCAATTCGACTAAAAATAAACGCTTGGATTAGTTTTTCCAGATCTGCCTGAGACATTAGTCCTTTAATCCTGGAAATGTTTTTCAGGTGATAGTAAGCCGATCTTGTAATTGTCTTTAGATGCTTTTGTAGGTTCAGGTCTGAGTCCATCACTACACCCAGATTCCGGGCCTGATTGGTGGTTACTAGCTGAAGCAGCTGAAACTGTGCACCAACTCTTGATCGCTCCTCTATTGGTTCAAAAGTTATTACTTCAGTTTTGTTGTTATTCATTTGAAGACATTTATGGCACATCAATGCATTGATTTCTTCTAAGCATTTACTCACTGCTTGAATTGGTTCTTAGTCACCTGGTGACATGGTGATGTAAAGATGTGTGTCATCTGCATAGTTATGGTAGCTGATATTGTTTTTTTTATGATCTGAGCTAGAGGGAGCATGTAGATATTGAATAGGAGAGGACCCAAGCGGAACCCTTGGGGAACCCACATTTGATTTTTGTCCTCTGATGTAAATTTACCTACTAACACAAAACGTCCCTGTCCTTTAAATGGAATTTAAACCAGTCGGGTGCTGTACCAGAAAGGCTGACCCAGTTTTCCAGGTGCTCTAACAGAAAGGAGTGAGCTGGTCATTGTTAAGAAGGTATTTAATTGTTGAAACACAGCTTTTTCAATAATCTTACTGATAAAGAGGAGATGTGACGTTTAAGCAACACAATAGCATTAGACTCATAGCTAAAATGCACGCTGCTCACTGTATTTTTTGAATCAGACAAAGTAGGGTTATAAGTAGTTGACTGGGAAGTGAAAGACTGGGGAGAACTGAAAGAGCGTTGGAGCAAATAAGGAAGACCAATATGAGGCTTCTGGAAACCATGGATTAAAGACGAAAGTATTAGCTCCCTGCGACGTTTACCAAGTAAGTTAATGCAGGTTCTAGCTTGCTATGTTGTTATCTATCTATCTATCTATCTATCTATCTATCTATCTATCTATCTATCTATCTATCTATCTATCTATCTATCTATCTATCTATCTATCTATCTATCTATCTATCTATCTATGATAAGCCGTGCAAACTAAGCATTAAAGCGCTGGGATATCATGTAATATAGATGCTGTGTGTCCCACAGACTGCTGAGGAACAGGGCAGTGACGTGCTGGATGCTCTGATACTCTGATGTACAATTTGTAAGCCCTAACTGCCACATGTAACATTATCTGAATCTTCCCAATACATTTGTGTGATTATGTCATGTCTCCTTTGTTGAGGGCTAAACAGATATCTGGAATAGAACCTAATAATTTGGTTATTAGCTTGGGTTTTGTATTCAACAAAAGCCATTATTACTCTATGCTCAGATACAATGAAATGGTGAAGCTATCAATTTTTTGTTGTATCTAATTAATCTTGTAATTGTCTAACTAATTGATTATAAAGCTACTGTTAAATTAAAATAGCTCAATAAACAAGCTTTTGAACTGCATAAAAACATTTATTGCACATTAAAAACTTGCACATTGTAAAAAAGAAGGTAAAGTGGAATACACTCAAGAATAATTTCATGAAATAAAACAGGGAAAAGTAAAATGTACAATAAAATGATCAGATATCAATATTTCAGCCTAAAGTTTCCTATCAGTACAGAGCCCCTAAAGGGACATTCAAGGGGCATAAAACATTTACTTGTTTACTGGTGTTGCAGCCTCTGGGGCCTTTAAGAAAAGGTGTGTGTATACTGACAGATCATGTGATAGACTGAGCACAGGTGGGCTTTGTCAAACACACCACTAAAACTGATACTGAATTCTCACATTCTAAAATCATTTTTCAAGGACCCTTAAAACATAAGAGCCTAAGCAAATATTTGGTTGTAGATTCCATATTCTCCAATGTGCTGTAAACACAGTTTTGGAAAGAACACCAGTATTAGGAGTAACATATCTTGCTGGAGTGAGTGAGAGTAACTTCCGGATGTCCATATTGTATCTGTTGAAGGACTTAAAATACTTTTCTTCAAAAACCTTCCCTGTTTTAGGTAAAGAGTTAATATGAACATTAAGGCAAAAACATCCAACTGAGTTCATACACATGTAAACCTCCATTAAGGTGCAATGTGAAATCATTACAGGAGGTATACACAGGCTGATAACATATTTTCTAACCCCTGAGTTCAATGTTTTACTTCGGTTTTTCACCACTCAACTATGATGTAGGGATGAGCTATTGTGCAGTGTTGCATCATGTTTGGATGTTGAAAATGTGATTGAAAACCGTTAGCTTCATAATTTATTCTGAAAAAAAGTTGACAGTGTTGGAATGCTGATGTCTGCCCTCGAGAAACATCTTCCCAACACAAGATTGCTATAGGGCTCAAGTTTTTAGTTCACAGATAATATTCCAGAAGCATAGGTTAATAATAATTTGAGTTGGCATTCAGTGGAATCGGCCGCTCTCTGTTCCCAGCCTTCTATCAGGATTTTCCTCCAGATTTTGGGGGATAGACAAATCCCATCTGGCAAGCGTGAACATAACAAATTACATCCGAAAAGCTGTACTTTACACAAAGAAAATTGAATAACTCAAACTGGATTAGTGTCACTGGGCAATTAAGTGCCCACTTACATTGTGACCCCGTAATTAGGATGTGGATGGGCTCTATCCACTGTAAAGAATAATTGTTATTATCAGCCTGCTGCAGATTTCACCCAACAAAGAGTTTAAAAGGCTTAGTTTAATGTTGTCATGTGACTGTTTTTGGAGGTTTTTGTAGGTTAATGGAAGAATAATCAGGACTGCTTGATCGCAGCCACTGAAGCTGTATGATGTCTTCGCATGCACCTTCTTACTAGATTCTCACAATAATCAAAGAGAAAATGGTCCTGCTGTCAGTCAAATTAGAAATCCAAAAATTATTCTAACATTTAGAAGGAATGTGACTTGTCGATAATTTCCCAGAAACAGGGCAGACAATATATGACTTGAACAAAATATCTAATTGCTTAAAAATACCTTGTATCAATAAAAATCATCTTTCAATAATTTAGATTTTTATAATATTTGAATGTGATGTTAAGCCATTCACTTTTCATAAGTATCTGTCCTCATATGTCTACTCTTTTCATTTCTTTCTGTACATATCTTTTGATGGGTTCGCAACAATTATTCGCCGTCAAACAACAATACACCATCATCATTACTAAGACAGGTCCTGTACCTGACTTAAGGAAGTGCCCTGAGAGCTTGCAGCAGAGCTGAGCTACAGTCAGGTTCTCCTGGCCCTTGTACAGCTGCATCATCATGGATATGCTTAATTTGTTTTTCCAGTGTTGGAGAGAAACAAGTACAGAGTACAAGTATTACAAGTACAAGTACAAAGATCCACTTGAAAAACTAAATAAATAACAGGAGAATTAGTGTTACCCATTCCTGTCATGACACTGCACTTTCAGGGGAGACAACCTAAACTTTGGGAGTTACTGCATAAACAGAAAATGAACATTCATCCATTGTCTATACCTGCTCATCCATGCAGGGTCATGGGATCAGCTGGTGTCTATATCCAGCTGTCATTGGCCAAAAGGCAAGGTAAACCCTGGGTAGGTCACCAGTCCATCACAGGGCAACACAAGAGTGCCCTGTGTCTCCTAAAGGCAATTTCGAGAGACCAGTGTTCATAGAAATAACGCATTTGAATTGTGGGAGGCAGCCGGAGAACCCCGTGCATGTGCAGGGAGAACATACAAATTCCATGTAGAAAAACCACCAGGCCAAGATTGAAACCCAGGTCAAACAGTGCTACTAACAGTGCCAAAACAAAAACTCTGGAGCCCCAAATAGAACAGGCTAAGAGCTGTAAATTTCACACAGTATGTAGCCATGGCTTTCCCCAAATGTGAACTCTGTCAAGCTTAAACTGTCTTTCCCCCAGATCACTCCAGATCTGGAGGAAATACAGATTATTGAAAGCTATTTGCAAGTAGATGCCCAGCGTTCTTTTTTTGCCTATCTGCCTTGTCATGACCAAGTCTTTTGAGTTTTCCTGACTTGCCTTGGTCGGACATCTATCAAGCTTTTGATCTCTGGACAACGACCTGGATTAGTACCACAACAACAAGCCTTGCTTTGTCCATCACCTCTGCAGTGAATAAGCCAGATCTCTTCACTGCCAAGATCTCCAGCTTGCTCCTGCAGAGGTTCCCTGCCTGCACCAGATTGTCTGTTAATAAACCTTTTTAAGTCATAACACTTTGTCTGGTGGGAATTTCACATTCCCTGTCGGCCCCATTGCTTTACACATGTAGTGTAGAAATTATTTAGTGTTGGTGCCTTATGTTTAAATGTCACGTTATTTTTGGTTAACTTGTTAATCAGTAGCAAGTAAGTATTGGATGACTGGTAATACGTTTGAGATCAGATTAGTTTTCCTCAGTCTTTTTCTTTTAATTGACAACCCTGTGTGGAGCAGAACATAAAAGAACAACAATAAATAGCATATGGTGAATCAGAAACAAAGAGATAAAGAGAAACTTCGGCATGCATGAGGTTTGGTGTCAAACAGAAAATGCAACTCAAAACTTACTCTAAACCAACACACAGTTTAGCTAAAGTAGGAAACAAAACCCCAAAATGAACACAAATTCCATCACCCCGGACAGGACCTCCAGACAACCAAACATGTCCACGAGAAAGCCACTTCTACAAATAAATCCCTTGCTCGGGGAGGTTGAGGTAGCCTGGAAGCCATGATTTGGGATGTCGCGCATGTCTTAGTGGGCGGTATGCGAGCCTGTAGAAGCACTGTGGATGTTTATACTTGACATGGACGTAGTTGCAGTATTCTCCAAAAACACAATGGGGCAGTAAACAATCATGAATAATAGTCGGGAAAATATGGTATGTTCACCTGTTGCATACAGAAAGACATTACAAACAGAAAGATGAGAAGATGGGCAACACAGCCTGTCTGGTTCATACTGTCCTGTCCTTATGCCATGATTTGTTGTGGAGGACACAAATACAAGCAGGAGGCAGGAAAGGTCATGGAGAAAGTAAAGCATTTTGTAAAACAGGAACTAAAAGCTTAAAAACACAACTCAAAGCAATGCATGACAAACCTAAAGAACTAAATAAATGAAAATGAAGTCCTTTCAAATTATCACAAGTAAAAACAGAAAAAGGGCAGATCAGATAACCAACTCAGGGTTACTCAGTGTTGAGCAATGTCCAGGGCAGGGAACCATGTAGAACCAGGAGCACAGCTCATGGGCCAACCCTTTGGACCCAGGAAATACCTGCCACCTACTGCACAGCACAAACAAACCACATTTCCTCCCATATCCCTAAGTGTATGAGTTTGTTTTGTCTTAAACTAGAGAGAACAGGGGTGGGGGATATGTAAGACTGGTAGGACAGGCTAGATAAGGCTACCCCCTACCTGGCATCTGCCAAAGGGTAGGAGAGTTAAAAGCCAGCTTGTCCCAGGCCTGCTGCCACTGTGCCTAACTACTGAGCCTCAAGCAGCCCAGGGAGAACCCATCACCCCAACCACGAAGGGGCAGGGCACATGAAGTGGGAAAGGGAAGGAATAAAATTAAGAAACAATGTGTCAAAGCTAAAAAAATAATAATAAAACAGAAGATTAAAAACTGCATTCACATGAGAGCCTCGGCCTCCAAGGCACCAGGGTAAAGGATGTGCACTCACCCCCAACCCAGCCGACCCCACAATCCACCACAACCCCCTTTGGAGGACCCTGTGGAGCCTTCAAAGACCAAAACGCACCTTGCCGTGCACCATGACCTGCACCAATCTTTAGCTTTAACCCGAAGCACCCCCTCAAACAGGTGCAAGGAGGACCCCTGGCACCCGAGCACTGACTCCACACCATAATCCAACCCAAAGCACCCAGGCCACCCAACTCAGGGTGTGCAGTTACCGTCACTGCCCCCCCCCCAAGACTACACCCATACCTCATGGCGGCACCACCCATGTGTAACCTCTAGATCAGACACAAGGCTCCCCCACAGTGACAAACCCCAGTAACCATTAGACCCACACAGCCTCAAAGCAACTCTACAACCACCCATTGCCACCCATCCACCTATCTTTAAATATTTTAGATAGAAAGAACTAAAAAAAATGATCTGAAGAACTAAAGGTTCTCTGTGTCGTTCACCAGTCTCTTTTTTACATATCTGGGCCGGACCATGCGTGCACTGATCAGTTTTTGAATCTTTTTTCTTGTTTTTTTCCATAGTTTGTAATATTTGCCCAATTAAAGTTCAGTGCTCTATACACAATCTATGACGGACAACAAGTAGACAAATTATTATTTTATGAATAATCAGTAGGCATTAAGTAGCTTCATTTTGATGCACTCCAAGCATTCAGCATGCCAAGGTGATTTTATATGACTGGAGACAGTGTGTGTAGCCTAAGAGAAGGTAATGTAATTATTAAGATATTGCTGCAGCATTTGGGGAAAACCTGTGCCAGTTTGTAGCATTGGCACATATTTGTGGCATGTACTATATGTTGTTTCACATATCCAAATAAGTATTTGGTCTTGCTTAGATGGTAATTAAAGAGTGAATGCTACTTTTTTGGATGCTAAGAAAGGCAATACAGGAGTGTCACTTACCTAAGACAGCGGATCTTGTTCATGAGAATAACGAGACAAAAGTAGCGTGGTTATCTATCTATCCTATGGCAACAAATAATCCTTTTCTGTCATTATGCACCACTGAAAGTTCAAAATAGGCCGTAAGCTCAATTTAACCAAGGTTGTAAAGCTTTGCACATACTTTTATATGTTATTTGAGAAGATATTTGTCATGAGGGCTCTTAGGTATGTGTTGAGATGTTGTGAAAAGCACCAGGACTCACAATCACATACTATGATGCATGTATTGACAACAACAAAAAAATAGTATTAAAAAATTAATGAGGGTTGCCCAGGATTTTCTCACTCTCATTACAGTCTGGGGGCAAATTAGTTACTCAAGCCATTAGAGATGTTTTTTTTTTTCTTCCTTTTTTAGAAAATGTAATTACTCACTTGGCATTGTTAAAACTAATTGCTTGAAAATAATAATAAAAAACTCCACACAACTGAAATCTAAGAAACTTAAAGAGATAACTTTGTTACTCTAGATAATTTGCAGTATTTTAGTTTTTAAATCAGATTCTATTCGACTAATTCCATGAAAAACAGAAGATCTTCCCATAATGTTTATGATTACAAATTTTGGTTAGACATGAAGAGCTAGATTTTTTTCTGATTTATTTACTATTTTCTAGATCATTTTATCCAGCTTTTAGAATTTTATCAAACTACTTTTCCAATTGCTGTACCTGTTTTGTCCTATGGTTGAACAGGGGTTAGGCATTTTGAGTGGTGAAAAGCTGAGAATACTGGGGCATCCACCGTGGCTTGCGGGCCTGTTGTCGCTTTCAGAGTGCCATTCATTATGTATTATATTGTCTTTTACCTCTAATTAAAGTGATTTGTTTTAGATCCAAGCAATATACCAGTTGATTTATTCAGGTGATTTGAATTGCCTGAAATAAAAATGTAAAGTAACTTGATAAATTTATTGGTTACATAAAGGTTCTTCATTACAATCAAGATTTCTAAAAAACTTCCGCTTTTTATGTACTGGCTCTACTTTAAGACTATTAAGGGAGCATTAGGTTCTGCTCTCTTTTTTAACATACTGTTATGTGCTTCCATTAAGTGTTGTACTCTCAGCCTATCACTCTTTTTCTCTGTTAGTGGGTCTTCAATCTGCATTTTATATAGGTTACCACACAATTCCAATTAACGTTGGCCACAATGGTCTCTTTAGGGTGATTAAGGTGGGTGAGTGGATGATTAATGGCATGATGGTGGAGGAAATGTGAAAAGGGAAGTGTATCTTCGAGAGAAAATGTAATGCGTGGTTAGTGATGGCAGCAAAGCGTGGGTTTATTGTGTCAGTGTCTGTTGGCATAAGGGTTATATACCCACAAAGAGCACTCTATCCATTTTACTGTGCCTTTTTCAGTCATATTGTCCCTTAAAAACAAATGCAGCAACATTGGACATTTTTCAGTTTTTTTAATTTCCCAAGCACAAACTTCAATGCATTTTATTTGGGTTTAATGTGATAGAGTAAAAGGAGGATTGAGTTGTAAAATAATGTCAAGAGGTTTGAGTATTACAAAAAGTATTGTTCTGGCCAGCATCTGAAAATGGAAAGAATATTGCACAATAACAAACCTACTAAGGTGTGGCTGTCCACCTAAACGTACTGGTTGATCAAGGACATAATCAATCAGAGCAGTGGACCGTGGTAACTTTGGATGAGCTAGATTCACAACTTGAACAAAATAAACTGTTGAGGGGACAACTATTACTTGACTGCTACACACAAGGCCTTGATGGACAAGTGGCAAGAAGAAAGTCAATGTCGAGGATGAGCCATAAGCAATTTTCTTTACAGTTTGCCACAAAACATACAGAGGTAACATCAAACATGTCGAAGAAGGCGCTCTGATCATATAACAGAGAAAAATGTAACTTTTTGGCCTATATACAAAATACTATGTTTGGAGGAAAGCATACTGCAGATAATCCTGACCTATCATCCCCACAATGAAAGTAGGGAGGGCGTTATGATTATAGCCAATTAACTCACCCCTGAAAGTATGCCAATAATTTGTGTATGCTGTTTTCAGACACACACTAAAAGGTAAGAACATAGCATTTAACAAAGTCGTGGCGCTCAAAACTTCTGTGCCTCTGTAGGTACATAAGATCTTGCTCAGCAAGGGCTCCTTGGAATTCCCCTATGTTGAATGCCGCAGTCCACGGCAAGTTACAAAAACTGTTAGGTCAATGACCTCTCGCCGCGGGGGTCATGCACCTCATGGTGCGATTGCATCACTTTTTGTGGATGCATCCTCAGGGTGTTGTGTATAAATCTATATTAAGCTTGTAAGAGCTGGTTGGAACATGCATGAAGCTAAATACAGAACATTCCAGAATGAAAACTTGTTAGAGGCTGCAAAAACATTTGAGACTAGAGTGGATGTTCGGGATACTAGCAGAACATAAACTCTAAACATACAACCAGAGCTACATTTGCATTAAACCACTGGCGCAGTAGGGAGGTGTGTTAGGTACCTTTCAGTATGTGGAGGACAGCCAGGATGACACCGTGATGCCGCACCGAGATGAATGAAGTTTCAAGGCTTGGCCACCACTCCCCTTCCAATGTGGGGTGGCACACAGATAAACCCGACGAGTCGTGGTGGATTTCATCAAACTCGAACTTGGTCGCCTCAGATATATTAATATCACAACACATTTATGTGTGATTAAGAATGTGTGACAACACTGAAAACATACTGTTCACACATGCTCTCTGTCCAATCTGACTGATCCTGAAGTAAGATATTTTGCATAGATGGAGGAATAAATTTCAGACTCCAGCTTTGCAAATCTGTTACAGATAAACCGAAAAAAGATTTGCTGCAATGATTGCACCGAAAGCTAATTATACACAATAGTATTCATATTAATTAAAAACGAAAAAGCTTATCTTTCCAAAATGTGAAAGATTTAAAAGTTATTTGAATAATTGGCAGGGCAGTGTAAGATCATACCAAGATTTTCACCTTATTATTATAAAAATAACATGCCTGTTTAAATCAGCATCCTTAATCATTTATTTTATTATGGCCTTTAAAATAAATTGATCATTTTAATTGATATCTGAACACTTTATCAAACTGACTGTAATGGGTTTAATTAAAAAATAATTTAGACTTTATCTTTATTTATAGCTTAAATTTCATATTGTGACAAAGAAAAATTTTGAAAATGCAAGTATCAACGTAAAGCGAAGCCATTTTCCAAGTCTGAAGACAAATTAGTTGTTTGTTGGGACCCTTTCACAAGTTTGGTGAGCCTTTTCCTGCCAGAAGCCAGCCTGGAAAAGAAAGGAGTTCCATACATCATTGTACTTAGGCATTACTGTGGGTAATGAAGTGTGAACTAGGAGTAGCACTTCATTTTGTCATAAAGCATGTGAGGGAGCTAACTGTAGTATGAGGAGATTGTGGACTGTCTTCAGGCAATCCCAGCCAAGTGCCTCGAATTATAGCTGTCAGTTAAATGAATAAAAAATGAACTCTATTATTTTATAAATGCTGTTGTTTCACATTTCACTCAGAAGTGAAAGGAAACACTGCATCTCTTGAAGATATTTGCATGCAAGGCCCAGGGTTGAAGGTGTACACTACATACTATTTCAGGTTAAGCATTTTTTCCTACTAGTTAAAACTTCCCCAAGTGAGTTAGCTGCAATTTGGCTGAAACTTCAGCAGATATTTTAGGTTTTCATTCAATTTACTCTCCCAGTTTGCTAGAGCTTCCATTGTGACCATTGCTCAGTAAAACTATAGTCTAAACCCACGGAGTCTATCGAACATGGTAAAATACGTTTTAATTAACAAATGGGTTTCAGAACGCTCAAGGACACTGTAAAAAAAATTAGCAGAATAAAGATAAAATAACAAATAATAAAAGTTACAGTGAACCAGCAATCACAGAGAGTATGCACTTTTGAACGAATAGGTTTTGAGTTTACACCTGAACTAGCAGAGGGTGTTGGTGTTGCGGATGTCTGGAGGGAGAGAATTCCAGAGTTTGGGTGCAGAGCTCTCTCCCGCTCTGCTCCCCACGGTGCCGAGACGGGAAGCAGGAAAAATGAAGTGAATGGAAGAGGATAATCTAAGAGTGCAGGAAAGAGTAGCGATGTGGAGATCAGAAAGGTCGGGAGAGCAAGGTTGCGGATGGCCTTGAATGTGTACAGAAGGATTTTGAAACCTATTCTGAAGCTAACCAGGAGTCAGTGGAGCTGCTGTGAGACTGGGGTGATGTGATGAAATGGGCGAGGGGTGGTGCTGGTTGTGGTGCTGGGTGTTTGGTAATATTGTATAAGTAGCTTGTGGTGGAATTTTTGAGGAAGGCCAAAGAGAAGAGAGTTACAGAAATCAATGCAGGACATGACAAGGCAATGAACGAGAATTGGTACACAGTGAGGGGGAAGGAAGGGACTGTCAGGGGCAGTCCTGTTGGTTAAAGGTTTTACATTTGTTTATTCTTTTCACCTCCTGTTTTATTTTGTACTTATTTCTTGTCTCATTTTAGGCAACTTCACTTCGTGAGTTCCCCCCTGCAATCAGGCTCTGCCACACCCTAATTTCATCTGCCTGGGGTTTATGCTCCTCCTTTTTTTGTTGCATAGATGAAAATTGTTTTTTTTATATATACAGTGTAAGTTGGCACATCCTGTCACTAACCACAAGATAGCCATTCTTCCAGATTTTCTTTAGAAAATTTGTTAATTTTCTCTCCAATTTGTGATTTTGGTTTTCAGTTAAAATTGTTCTGTAATTTGATTAGGCTAATTAAAATGCATAACATTTAAAAACTAAAATTTAAATTTCCTTTTAAGTTTGATGCATACTAACATATAAAGTGCATGTTAAACTTGTAAAAACGTATATGCTGTGCATTTTAGTATGTTGGTCAAACTGGTATTCACTCTCTCAACTCATCTAAAATCTATTTTCTTCTCTTTACAGAAAGACTTTGAAGAAGCGACACAGGCCATTCTTCCCCAGGCACCCCAAGTTTCAAGTAAGTCATTTAATCATTAAATATTTTTCTTACTACTTAGAGTGATGTTAATCCTAACAAGGAATTGAACATGATTTTCATCTACAAGAGAACCAGCCCGAGAAAATAAATCCTTTATATATCAAGATGGTATCATAATTCTTAACGTTATTTAATTAAGATTACATATGATTTCAATGTAGACAGGCAATATTCATAGAATATAAACCTTTGTTTGTTTGACTTTCAGCCATTTGGCTTGTTTGTGTCTGGGTGCATGGGTGTTTTTTTTTTTTTTTTTTTTTTTTTGTATGCATATGTGTATATAGTGCTCATGACCACCTCACAGTCTCCAGGGTGGTTAGTCATTTTCCCTGTGACAAACACCAACTCAGTTCCAAAAATACAAATAAACACATTCACATGAACCAGAAGAATGATGTTCTCATGAACAGCACCTCCCTGTACTACATGGTACAATTATTGTTTTTATTTAAATTAGTGTTATTAAAGGTGTCACCTAGGTTTATCTATCTATCTATCTATCTTTCAGTAAAATAAGTTAAACATGCAACTCACAGAAGTTTTAAAGCCATTTCTCAAAGAAAATGTGTTGTGACACTAAAAGAGGACACCCTAATTAAGCTTTCATTGCTTTTTCTTTTTGTTCAAGCTGACAAAGAGGTAATGTCATGCCTTTAAATTACATGGCAATGATTTTGAATCAGAGGTGTTTGAACACCATCACTGCTACATGTGGTACATTCTACTGTACCAACCCTGCCAGCTCCCTTCAAAAAACACATTCCTATGCATATATGTGCACTGATTTAGCTCAGGCACTTCTGGCTCAAAGTTATCCTTACCCATTCCAGATGTTTGTATTCTCAGCAGGAAGTCAAACACATTTCCAATTTGCACTGGTTTGCGCATTCTTACCTTTTCAACACCACTGTTCTTTATTTTTAATAGACATGATGGTTGTGAAGACCTATTACGGGACTCTTTGGACTTACTGTATTTCTGTTGTCAAGGGAAAATCACCCATTTTCCTTTTTAGAAGTGGTGGTGTGTTGATCCTTCAATACTACGGGATGTGATCATAAATCATCCTGTGTGCTTATTTTATGGTGATGTTCAAGGATTTTAAACCCAAAGGAGATCCCAGAATAGACTACTAAAGGTGTTTTAAAGTTATTCAGGGAAAACAAGCTAGACATCACAGGAGGGGAGGACATCCGCCAAGTCTGTTGCCATAAGACTCTAGATAAAGAGAATATGGACTACCCAAAAATCCACAATGTTGTCCCGTTTGGAGAGTTGCAATATAATATTTTTAAGCAGACACAAAATATATTTTTTTTTTCTTGTGAAATCCATATACCCATCACACTACGGTATATTAAGCTTGCATTTCATGGAGTATGAAGATATGTAGAAGTAAAAAACAAAACAAAAAAATAACCTAGCGTTGCCTTTCTACACCTATGATACTGTAGCAGAAATAATTTGATCTCAAACTGGAAGTTGTGAAAAAAGACCGTGGTGTATGCCTTGTAATTAATTATATGCAAGATGTTACTTAACCTCATGCAATGCTGTCTGCACTGAAAAAAGATGTACTCCAAACACAAAGCAGTTCAACCTATTTTATGAATAATTCAGCTTATAATTATTTGACCACCTGAAGGCACTTATCAACTTTACTTCCAGGATGGTCAGGTGATCACTTAGCACACACGGTACAGCATTTCATTACATACTGTGTGGACTCCCTGACTTTACTAACTGCCAATATCTATATAAAAGTACCTGCTGTATGTCCTACACCATTATGTATGAAGTTTATTTGAAGCAAACAAAGTCATTATTTCATGTTACACAATTTGTTAAACGGATGTTTACATGCATGATCATTTTAAATATAACTGTAATGAAAAAAATATGTAACTATGTAACTAATATGTCAATAATTTGGCAAATGAAAAAATGGGCTAACTTCATTATTTTTGAAAATAATGTATGTTTATTTCACAATTTAGTTTTTGGATATTTTCTGTACATGAAATTTTAACAGTCAGCAAGTTTTTTTTTAAATAAATCCTGACTTCAGGTTCGTTAACCTTCTTAGAAACTCAACTCCATTGTCCTCTAACAGTGTATAACGTCCACCTTTATCTTTGAAGGGTAAGGCCCAAAGTTTAAATACATTTATGATACGCTGTACCATAGTATTTGATATAGGTTAATAAAATAAATTACATAAAATATTCTTTTGCATTGTTTTTGTATTAAATTAATTACATATTCAAGAATGTATTGGAATTTAAATAATTATACATAAAAGGTACATATGTATTTAATGTGTATATTTCCAACTTGTTTCTAAGTATCACTTTCAGATGAAAAACATATTTGTGTATTGAATTGTAGCAAGTTACCCTCTTTAATATAGGTTGAAAGTTTTAAATAAAAAAAATACGGAAAGATGTATTGAGACGTAAGTACAAAAAAATAAAGAAACATGTTTTCCGTTATTTCCTTGTAAAACAAATTGACAAACTGTTTGCAAGTAGCCCATTTGCCAAGTTGAGCTTATTGATACAACCTGCATTTATTTTGTTATGTACCATGCTTGTCACACGGTCCATTTTTCTAAATGCTGTTAAACACAGGAAAAAATGTTACCTGCAGGCCCAAGCAAGCCTTTCTAATGGAAACATTCAGAGGCTTTTATTCGTTTCTAGGCAAGTACACATAATTTTACAGCTTGATGTATTGTCCGCACAGACAACATTGCCCCAAGATGCCTTAGATAAGTGTGCAGCATTAACAACAGAGGGCCTATGTTGTTAATGCTGCTTTTGCAGCAGTCAGACAGGATTCAGGCGTCACTGGAATAGTGGAACAGTTTACCCCAGGTGTAAAATACAACACTGTTGTCGGACATTTTAACATGAAATGATTGAAAATATTATCAACTGGGGGAAATATGCTCTCACATAGAGGAAAGAAGCTCAGGGCTAGTTTGAACGTGTCTTTGGCAAAGTAAGCTTTGCAAAAATTTGCAATTGTCTATTCATTATACAGTACCAGCCCTAAATGTATGCCTGGAAGGCAGTGAATCAGTGATCTTTGCACCTGGTAATGTTGCATATGTATTTATGGACCTTTGACATATAAAACAAAAAGTTGGAAGATTTAAAGGCTTACCAAGCTTTGTTTGATGAAAAACTGCACCATTGTTTTCTACAAAAAAAACCCACCTCTTATGTTTTGAAACTTTACTGCTCAAGGTTGCTTGAAGGAGGAGACAAAGGTGATCTAACAAGAAAGACATGAATGTGTGAAATAAAAATTATCCACAGCAGTTGTTCTCAAACTTTTTGTAACAAATAAGACCTCAGTAAATACCAGAGGTGGGATCAAGTCACTGTTTTATAAGTCTCAAGTCTTTATCCTCAAGTTCCAAGTTAAGTCTCAAGTATGGACAGCCAAGTCCGAGCCAGGTCTGAAGTCCATCCATCCATCTATTTTCTGATCCGCTTAATCCCTCATGGGGTGGCAGGGGTTGCTGGTGCCTATCCCCAGCGTCCACTGGGTGAGAGGCGGGGTTCACCCTGGACAGGTTGCCAGTCCATCGCAGGGCAGGTTTTTGTTGATTAGCAATAACAGGGTGAAAAAAAGTTATGAGAAAGAGTCAAATAATTTTGTAACTCATTGATGAATTTTAGAAATTGATACATTGGTCTTTTGAAGTTGTAAAGCCAATTAAATGAATGTGTATTTTTAACAGATTCAACACTACTGGGACTATACACAAACATACACATCATTCATATATAAAGTCATATAATTTCAATATCATGAAAAAGTGGATTTGTTTCAGTAAACATGTATATTATATTAATTTATTACACATAGACTGATATATTTCAAGTAGTTAATATCTTTTCATTTTGATGATTATAATTGACAACTAATCAAAACCCCAAATTCCGTATCTCAGAAAATTAGAATGTTACTTAAGACCAATACAAAAAAGGATTTCCAGAAATGTTGGCCAACTGAAAAGTATGAATATGAAAAGTATGAGCATGTACAACACTCAATACTTAGTTGGGGCTCCTTTTGCCTGGATTACTGTGCAATGTGGAGTGGCATGGAGTCAGTTAGTCTGTGGCACTGTTCAGGTGCTAAGAGAGTCCAGGTTACTCTGATAGTGGCCTTCAGCTATTCTGCATTGTTAGGTCTGGCGTATCGCATCTTCCTCTTCACAAATACCCCATAGCTTTTCTATGGGGATAAGGTCAGGTGAGTTTGCTGGCCAAATAAGAACAGGGATACCAATTGCCAAGACCTGTTGGAAAATGAAACCTACTAACCTCCATAAAAGGTGGTTATCAGGGGGCAAGAAGTGCTCTAAAACTTCCTGGTAGACACTGCATTGACTTTAGACCTCAAAACACGGTGGACCACCAGCAGATGATATACCACCCCAAACCATCACTGACTGTGGAAAGATGGATTATGTACCTGTCATTTCTTCTTCCAGACTGTGGGACCATAATTTTCAAAGGAAATGCTAAATTTATTTTCATCAAAGAACATGACTTTGGACCACTCTGCAGCAGTCCAAACATTTTTGTCTTCAGCCCAGGCGAGACACTTCTGACACTGTCTCTTGTTCAAGAGTGGCTCAACACAAGGAATGTAACAGCTGAAATCTGTGTCTTGCATACATCTGTATGTGGTGATTCTTGAAGCACTGACTCCAGCTGCAGTCCACTCTTTGGGAATGTCCCCCACATTTTTGAATGACTTTTGTTTCACAATCCTCTCCAGGTCATCCCTATTGCTTGTACACTTTTTTCTGCCACATCTATTTCTTTCTTTTGCCACTTTATTAAGGTGCTTGGACACAGAGCTCTGTGAACAACCAGCCTCTTTAGCAATTACCTTTTGTCTTAACCTCCTTATTCAAAGTGTCATTGGTCTTCTTTTGGACAAACATTTCAAGTGAGCAGTCTTCGCCATGATTGTGCAGCCTAGAGAACTGGACTGAGAGGCCATTTTAAGGCCTTTGCAGGTGTTTTGAGTTAATTAGCTGATCAGAGTGTGACACCAGGTGTCTTCAATATTGGTCCTTTTCACAATATTCTAATTTTCTGAGATACTGAATTTGGAGTTTTCATTTGTTGTCAGTTATAATCCACAAAATTAAAAGAAATAAAGACTGGAAATATATTAGTCTCTGTAATGACTTAATATAGTAGATAAGTTTCACTTTTTGAATGGAATTACTGAAAAAAAACTACTCTTTCATGATATTCTAATCATATCACCAGCACCTGTACACATACATATATAAAAAAATACATAAATATAAAAATACACACACACACACACACACACACACACACACACGCACGCACACACACACACACACACACACACACACACACACACACACACACACACTTGTTTGTTAGGCTTAACAAAAACTCTGTTTTGCCAAATATACATGCAAGCACAAATATGGGGGTTTCTCAAATTTCCACTTTGGACTTTTCATAAGACGTATTTTTTAGGGATGTAAGAGAGGTTTTGTGTGGATGAAAGGGCAAAACGCAAAAAAAAAAAAAAATATATATATATATATATATATATATCTTCCCGGATATTCAAAAATGTGTGGACAAGGCCTAAGAAAACCATTGAGGTTGATGACATGGACTAGAGGTGTGTCAATCAAGGGATATGTAGAGCAGCTGAGAACGAAGGCTAAGCAGGGAGAAAGAGAAATTAACATAGAATGGACCAAACTGAACGACAAATAAAATGACAAGGGACAGAGCTAAACAGTATGAAAAAGGAACACAAAAATAAACTAAGAAACTGAACACATAGAATGAACTGATGAGGGAAGACCTAAAGACCAATAAATAATCAAAATATAAAACATGAAATTAAAACTCAAGCACCTTAGGATTGTGACTCTTGGGAGCTCAGCTAGCTTGCAAATAATACACAAAACATTTATTTTTGAGTACCACAAAAAGCAGGTTAAAACCCTTGATGGTATTTGAGAAACATAGGTTTAAAGCATATGAACAAGTTAACAAAATACATATGTTGGATAGGAATCTTTATTATGAGACATTTGCATCTTGTTTGATTACACCTCCTTTTTGTGTTTTGTTCGATTCTGGATGACTCAATTTCATATTTCAAAAGTTCAGCTTGAGAGTGAAGTTTCACAGAATTGAAGTGAAAGTCAGCTTTATTTACCTGTGCAGGCACAATAAAAATCTCTACCGAAAAGTACATCATTAAAACCTGAGTAGGTGATCATATGAGAGTTAGCTTGAATTCTGTTATAGCAGAAGAAAACAAGCTGTGTTGTATTAACTAGTCGAGCTTTTATAATTTGCACAACTCTGACTGTTTCAAAGTATCCAGGAGAAACATTGCCAAAAACAATAAATCTGTTCTTAAGATTAAATTCTGAACAGCACTGGGTTTATGCTACTCATAACAGCCAACTTGCTTTTGAAAAATGCAATAAATATTTCACAAAGTATTCTGAAGTAGACCTACCAACCTTGAGTCCAGACCTTAACCTTAACCGCCGTAAGATTTCATAAGCTTATTGAAACCAAGATATATGGAATGTGTACTACAAAGAAAGCAAAAGGGAATGTATAGAAAAATTTGTGTGTGACTTCCAGTTTTGCCTGGAAGTGTAGAAGCCAATTCTTAGAAGCTATTTGAAACCAAAGCTCCACGGTTTAAATTTTAGATTACTAAAAGGCAAAGAAAAAGCTCCAAGTTGATCGGCTTGTTTGTTTGTTTATTTATTTGTTTCCTCAATAGAAATAACTCTAAAAATAGTTAAATGAAATGAATGTTTGTAAAAATGTGGGTTTTCAAAATATAATCAGATGTGGCTACACCTGTAGTTTCTGGATGTACAGTATTTCTAATATAATGAACATACAGTCAAAAAGTATTTGACTTTGTTAAAAAAAAAACCTCTGATTGCTTTCTTTAAATACCAATAAAGAGATCAGTGAATTTATCCGTCACAATGTAATTTCTTCTTATAAGAAGGAGAACAGCATGGGACACATGTCCCGTAGATGGTCTGGTCTGTTCCAACAAGACAAAACTAATCACTCTGTTATATACCAGGGTGATACTAGATGTCACTCTTAGAAATTGTTAGCTCCAAAACTAGACAAAACTAGACCTAGACTTGTACTTATCTTTATCAGGTACATCCTCTTTTGAAACACTCCCCAGGTCCCAGCAAAGTGGAATACAAGTGAAATACAATGGGCTCACACAAACTAAACTCTGGAGAGTGAGAGGAGAGTGAATAGTTTTGTCAGGTCATAGAAAGTGATAAAGAGAAGTTTCTTTCAAAATGTCATATAACAACTATTTACAAATGTGTATATTTTCCCCTCAATAATTGCAACTTGAAAACTATGTTTTGTATTTGTTCAGGATATCTTTGTCTCATAGTAGAGTACATCCAATCATCTTGAAACTCTTAAATCTGCCAAAAAGAAAAAACACAGTACAACCCTTTTGGAGAGCAAATAGTTTTTCGCAGCACTGCAGCATTGTGAAGGACATTTTTTTAAACTGTTTTTGTCCATTAAGTGAGAAATTTGTTCACTGTGTATTGCTGTTTTGCTTCAAGGTATATTGGTTTATTCAGCTGTAGTTTTTTTTTTTTAACAATTAGCAGTTTAGTTTGACCAAGACAACTGTTTTCTAAGGAAAATTAACATTAAAAGTAGATTGGCATGGAATATATTATATAACCAATTGAGAGGAAAAAAAAATTGAGGAGCATTTTCTTAAAATGATTGCCCAACTCAGAGTAACTCAGGACCTCAGATTTGTCATCAGTTGTTTAATGTTTTTAAGGATATGGCGCATTTTAGATTTTTTTTTCTGTTTCGTTGGACAAGCTTAAATGGCCTTTTCAAGGATCACTGTAACAGCTGACAAAGCACACAAGCATTACAAGTGGTACACAGTACGAAATCAATCTGATACAGAGAAAACAAATAACCTGAGCCACTATGAGCACAGAATACACTGGGTTCCTCTGTGGCTCTGCCAAGGTATACATCTCTGTAGTTTGCACAGGTTCTGTGTGTGAAATAACGCCAAGTTTCCAGAGGCAGTAGTAGATCAATATAACATGATTCTGTAATGGTGCCACACTTTTAACCACCTAACTGCCGATTTCTCCCATTAATGACACTTTTTAAAAAGTGTGTGTGTGTGAGTGATCGTGTTGATAGAGGTATTTTGGGGCCAAACTGCTATAGACCTTACCTGACTCCGCCAGATAGATTTGCTCCGCATATCCATCTGGAAACCTTCCGTTGAAGTAATTTTGGGAAGGGGCGAAAATACTGGTTAGCTGATTGGCCTATGTTGGTGATAGACGGGCCAAATAAACCAATCAGATTCGTCGTCGCTTTGTTACGAGCGACGACGAAAACACAACCACAAGCCAAGCTACTCTTGCTGCTGCAGGTAAAGGCTCGTTAGCTCAGCAATGAAATACTCTGTAATGCCGATAAAACTTGCTCGATAGCCGCGCTAACGCTAGTTTCATCGGCTGAAGCCGCCATGTTGTTAAGACTGAACTGTTGCGCTTCCCGTTGCGTCACACCTCAAGCCGCCTCAAAGCCAACGCTGATTGGACGTTCGTTTGGTGAACGGCTCCAAATTTTCTTTAACGGAGAGTAGCCAGACTGATCTGCGAGTGAAACCTTGAAAGCTCGCGAGATCAGGATGGTCTCACGAGGCTACTATAGACCATAATAAGCTGTAACTTAACACATCACAAATGTTAAGAGGAAAATTGATTCCAGTAAGCATACATTTCTGTAAATAAAAGTTTGACAATAAAACTTGTGTTACCCTGCGATAGACTGGCGACCTGTCCAGTGTGTACCCGGACTCTGCCCCATAGACAATTATATTCCGAATGAGAAGGGTGGTTTATGCCGATTGACAATCCGATCAACATACTTGTAAACGCTTGTCAGGATCAAGTTTTTTCTGAATCCGCCCGACGTAAATGTGACGTATTTCCACCTTGTTGAGCGGCGGAACTACGTCGGGAAGCAAAACTGTCGGGGCTCCTGATACGACCTTTCTATTCAAAACATTAAAAGAGCTCAAAATTATTAGTTATTCAATAACAGTATCAACCGTGATTAGAACCTCTTCCAAATCCAGCCGCAGTGCTCGAAAGACAAACCAACTCATGCAATACAGCTTCGTTTACCTTTTTTTTTTTTTTTTAATAGTTCAGCAAAGATGGAATTTCTTCTTCTGTGTTTCTTTTAGCGAAATTTGATAAATACGCATGTTAGAGTGGTTTCATTCTGAATAAAGCCAGGTGCATATACACGCACATTATGATTGGATTAATTGATTATGCAACCATATAAACAGTACAATCCAAAAAAATGTGTTGTTTAATCTGAATACATTTCAATCTCATCGGGAAAATTTGTGCTTGTAAACATAGTTAGTGTCTATTTTGCTTAGTTTTCCTATAGCATGGAACATAGAACCTCATCACATGTGACTTTATCCCACAAGAGCTGCTATGGAGCACGATAGTCCCTTTGCTCACGCTGATGCATCAATCTTCAAACATTAGTTTTTCAATCACAGCAAAGTGTTATGCTCAAAAGTGTTGTTCAATGTCTTTTAATGTACTGCACATGTTCACTGATCTCAATTAAAAATTGATACAGCTTTTAAATAGTCAGTCACCTTAGATTGTAGTGATAAAATTGTTATCTTAAAGAAACCTTGAGTGTGAAAACAGTGCCATCTGAGAGTTTTTAATCTGCAAGGATATCCATCCATCCATCCATCTATCTATCTATCTATCTATCTATCTATCTATCTATCTATCTATCTATCTATCTATCTATCTATCTATCTATCTATCTATCTATCTATCTATCTATCTATCTATCTATCTATACAGCCTCCTTCCATCCAGTCAGAACTGAGACTGTACATTATGCAAGATTCAGTTGCAATAATCGATTTTGTTTGCATTGTGTGCTTTTCTATCTCCTTCCAGATTTTATTCTTTGCTTTTCCCTTACACCCCTGAGGTGCTCATTGACCTAGAGAGAGAAAGAGGCAGTAGAGCCCCTAATATGAAAAGAAGGTATTCTGAGAAAAATAAACAGCCTCATCCAGTGAGAAACTCTCCAGTTCCCCCCTCTTCACTATATATTAGATATTAGGTATTTGAGCCCAACACTATGCCACAATTCCCTTTATTTAAACTCCAGAGAGATCAATATCTTGTTGTGAGAGTTAGACTTTCACCAATTTAGAAAAAAATAATTATATTAATTGTGCTCAGTGATGGGCACAGGGAGCCACCGCCATCATCCTTCCAGGGATCAGAAATGAGCAGGGAGGACCACAAGACCCCTATATTTATATAGCACTTTTCAGTAACAAGACATTCAAAGTGCTGCACACAAACAGAAAAACATTACAGACATACATAGGAAAAACACAGAATAAACTAAATAAATCGTTGACTAGAATTATTTTATACATTAACAAACATACAGAAAAATCCTAAGAAAGCTACAAATTGAAGTTTCTGATCTGACCTTTCTGACACTACAGCTAAAACAGAAAGCAGGGAAAAATCACAGTGGAGGTGGTGTGTGCCTGTGTGTTTTAGTGTAATCGTGTGTGTGTGTGTGTGTGTGCATCTGTCTGTTTGTGAACTGTCCCAGATAGCACTTGCAGACTCTTGTTTTTTTCTGTCTGCCTCACTGGTTCTTCTCAATGTCGATTCCAAACAGCCAAAATTGTGGTCACTCTGCCAGAGTCCAGCTGCAAGCTTTCTCTGAGATCGTTTCTATCCTGCCAGCAGGTTCAGGAACAGCAGCTGGCCTGCAGTCCTGCTTACACAGCATTTCAGTCTGAGTGCTTATAGCGGACATGTCCCTCACATGTTCAGGCAGCCTTGACATGTACCGAAACAGCTGCCGACGTTTTCACAATTTCGCAATACTCCAGGTAACCCCCAGCTCCAAAAAGTGCGATTCCTGGTATTATAAATCCATTTTTTAAGTAGATTTTTAACACCCTCGACTGACAAAAATGGACAGTCGAGGGTGAGTTCCTCCTCCCATCGTGTGTCCAGCTGCACATGTCCTGTCGGGCACATAGGCTCTCCTTTGCCCAGTCTTCTCGTTGAGGAAGTTTTATCAATTGCGTTGAGAGTCCAGCTGACCAGATCCATAATTTAGGAAATTAATTAGGAAGAAATTTGCACAAACTTCTTTAACAATCATACCATCATCAATATGTAGATAAGATAAACTTCATAATCCCCACAGAGAGAAACTAATTAGTTTCAGCGGACCGATGGGTTAAATGCACAGCTCTAATAACTTAATTTCATTCTGAATAAATAAACAATAAGAAAAATATAGAATAACCATTAACAAAAAATTGGAGAAATGAGCAAAGAGTATAGCACAGAGGAATGTTTGTCTTATTTACAGAAATTCTCTCGATAATTAACAATTTAGAAAAATGGAAAAAGTTGCTGAAACCATGTACACAAATACACACTCTAGACAAGATAGAAGAGGTGAGAAAGTATTTTCTGTATTGTACGTGATAATGCCAGTAGCCTAAATGGTCGTCTAGAAGGTTGCTTGTGTGATGTGTGATTTCCTCTCTCAGGCTTTTGATCGCTGCACGGCTTTCCAGGCTGATGCGCAAAAGCACCAAGATATGCAGAGAAAAAGATGCATTGATCTGTGGCTATGGGATTCAAATTCCACCTATTTGCGTTATGATCCAGGGACCAATTTACCTTTCAATGCTTCTCTATTCTCCCAGAGCGTTTGTTTTTTTTGTGAATGGAAATATTGAAGCTTGGGGTTTTAAATCACTCCTGACCTGACCTATCTCCCCTGAAAGCTTGTAAGCAGTTGCATTCAGGGACAAGACGGTTTCGCTCTTCCCCCGGTTAATCAAGATCGACACTTGCGTATTTTCTATGTGAACGTAAAGGTTTGGGTTTAAGATGTTTGTGTTATGTCTGCTCTGGTCAGCCGATATAGCAGAGTGTGAGGAGGAGTTAGGCACAGATTCGGAGGAGACCAGGGCTGGGAGAAGGCAGAGGAAAGCTGCGGCCTAGCCAGGGGTGTGATTACTTTGTCTCCGCTCAAGTTCTCAATAAAGTGCTGAAACCTGATGGAATCATAGTTTCCTTTATTTAATAAGTAACTGGGGAATCAGTTATTTCCCACAACATTTGTCTACCTTTTTTTTGTTTAAGGTAAGTCATTTTGCCAAATGTGACCACTTTGCAAGCAGGCAATCACAGTAAAATGCTCACAAGCGTACGAATATTATTATGAAATAAATGAAGTAGTAAAATAACTAGTGTGGCAAGTAAACATAAAAAGCAAATCAAAATGATGTTGAGGATGTAAATAAGGTACATTCAAATATTTTGATGCTGTGTGACAATTATTTAATTTTGCTAAGATTTATCATCATGTGACAGATTTCTTATTCCAGTCTTAACAATTAATTTTTTCTCCACTGATTACTAGGAGAACATTCATCCAGTCACAGCTCTTAAAGGACAGCTTCACACCTAGCAATGGGATCAACTACATGTCTTCACTAAGATAAACACTTATGTTGTCTTCTTATTCTGAGTCACTCCCAGCGGTTATCTGAGTCGTTCTTAAGTTAGGACTCCTTAGTAGTCCCTCTCTCTGAGAGGGCTCTATTAATGTTTTACATATGCAGAAGGAGTCCTAAAATAGAAATATGGAATTTTATCTGACCAGACTCCATTTTATGAGGTGAAAAACACACTTTGGCACATTTGGCTAGAGGTGCACTTGGCACACTGCCCACTAAAACCTTTGTGGAACAAATATGCGGGACACATTATTGTGTAATCACATTAAATGTTTTTGTTGGTTTAAGAGAGAGAAAAATATAGAAAAGGTCGCTTTGGGAAGTACTTTATTCAAGTAGTATTTACACCCCTATGTCACAAGGTGGCGCATTGCTCTGTGAGACAGTCTAGCGAGGTCAAATGCCGTCCTCCAATATGGCAGAAGAGAGACATTGAGAAACTTCAGTGGTCGTTTGTCTCATCAATTCCATGTGTTTTACATGTTAATACCAAGTAAAGACCATATTAAAGGGGTTGTAAAGCACTTTTAAAACATGTCAGTTTGGCTAACCTTGTATTCTGTTATGTTTTGAACTATGTGAAAAAACACTGGGTAGAGGAAAACCTGGAGTCAGGGCGATGCCATGGGTGCCATTTGGATTTAGTTTTCTATTTATTTAAAGCTACATTTTATTTATACAAGCTCCATTTTGTATCCTGACGTTTTGTTACAGTGTTAATATGCTGTTGGCAGTAAGTAACGTGTTGACTGGTTCTAAATTGCATATTGAGAATGCTCAAAGCTAAGCCTGCCAGCATGCATGGGTTAATTCCATGCAATCTGTTAACTGTTGAACAAGACAGTTGTATACTAAGCACCGGTGTCTGTTAGAAACAGTCCAGCTGCAAGTAATCAGATGAAAAGGTATAAGGTATTAAAAACATATAATTCATACATTGTGAGTTGTGTCATGTGATAACATATTGATGGTTTAAAAGGCACTGTACATGAGGGCAAGGACCGCGGAACCGGTAGGGCCGGTAGGGCCGCGGCCCTACCTACTTTTGATGATCAAACATGTAAAATAATATATATAAATAAAATTAAATTATTCAATAGCTATTTTTTCAAATGCACAATAGTCTATGGCAGCAGCATCATTCTCCAATGAGAAAGCGATAAATCATCCCATCTAAAAATGTATAGGGTAGTTCACTGTTTTCATCCGGGTTTTTCGCGCATGCGCGACTGGTAGGCAAAAGGCGAACACAATGGCGGACACAAACAGAGAAACTGCTCCAGACAGCCGCAGAAGCGGCTGCTGCTGCTGCCGCTTCTCCGGCCCGTGTAGCGATCGCCACCTCCCCTCCGTCGCTATTTAAGTAGAACAATGACTAGAGCAGAATTAAGTTGTATTTACCGGAGATGAAGTGTAGACTTCAAATTCTGTCGGCTGATGGCTCCCCCATTCCATTGGGAGTGTCTGTCTGCGCTCTTTTCATTGAAAATATCCATTTCTTTCTTCGTCCTTCCTCCTTCGGTAAACGACAGAAACATACATCCAATGATTTGGAAGGCCTCTCTGTGCAACCGGTGTTGTTCCCCCATGGAAATCTGTTTCCCCTGTGTCGGGAGCGCGCATTGCAGCGAGGGAGGCTGGGCTGAACACTGTCACGTCACTTCTGATAGATTTCTCGGTTAAAACCAAAAATTAAAAAAACTCAAGTCAAGGTTTTAAAATTACTTTAATCGGTAGCCGTTTCCAAAATTATAAAATACACACCACAAATTAATAAAACAAGATCTTTAAACATTTTTTTTTTTTAGTTTATTTGTCAGGGACAATGCAGCGCACATTATTACATTCATAATTGTAATAGGCAGAGCCATAACAAAATGTGTAAATGTGTTGCATGAAAGGTTTCTAGCCTATAGGCTAATTTGCAACAGTAAAAAATCACGTGATGCACATTTGCATTATTGATTGAAGGACTAGCAAGTCCGCTGGGTTAACTCGCTACTTCTTCTAAAAAACAGCGTAGGAAGAGCCTGCTTTACTTTGTGGTGTGTATTTTATAAACTTGGAAACAGCTACCGATTAAAGTAAATTTTACAACCTTGACTTGAGTTTGTTTTTTTTGTTTGTTTTTTTTAAACGAGAAATCTATCAGAAGTGAAGTGAAAGACTTAAAAATAGCATAAGAAGACCCTGTTTTATTAATTTGTGGTGTGCGCACAACACCGGACCTGGACGTAGCGCTGACGTCACGCGTGAACTACCCTATTGGCTGATTGTGTCATGTGATGTAAACAAAATGACCACTACTTCGTTAGCTTCGTTAGCTTAGCTAGCTTTAAGGCTGTGTCCACTGTAAGTGCTGAGAGGTGTTTCTCGTCCCTCCGTCGTATCAAGACCTATCTGAGATCAACAATGACCCAGAAACTACAGACTAAACAGACTAAATAGCTTGATGTGCGCCCACACACACAGGGATCTTTTGACCACAGTGGATGCTTTGATGATAGGACTTCATCCAGCATAATGACAGAGGGGGACACTTTTTCGGGCACTTTTAGAGCAGGGGTGAGTTTGACTTTTCTTTTTAAAGTATTTTTATTCTGTAAATATTGTGTTAGCTGTAATATAATGATTGTAAGTGGAAATAAATACGGGGCGTGTGTGCTGGAACGTCAGAAAAAAAAGTTAAATAAATGGGTAGTTCACTTTCATCCGGGTTTTTCGCGCATGCGCGCCGGACTGATGGGCCCGACCAATTTGAAATGCGTTCCGCGGTCCATGCATGAGGGGAATTCATTATATTAACATATATATACATATGTTGCATATGAAGAACAGCTATGCTGCAGTTTGAAAATACATTTGATTGTATTAATAAATATGACAGAAGCCAGGCATTGAGAAACTTCAACTGTCTTCTGTCTCATCATTTTTCTGTGTTTTACTGGAACATTTAATCTGTTTAACAGGCTCAGATCATGGGTCTGTTACATATGCTTCAGGTGTTCCCGTCCAGATTTGCTGCAGTTTTTGTTTAATCATGTATAAATCAGCCATAGTGGTATTTACAATAGTGGTTCCATTGAAAAAAAAAGAAAAGAATTAGTGCCTTACCTTCACACAGATACCAAAAGTTTCCATTTAGAATTAACATCTGTGGAGCTGCACTTGCTTTATATCAGGTATGTAATTTCAGGCAGAATAATTGCCCCTTAGGGGGATTCTACATATCTATGTTAATATGGAAAAACCAATACCAAACACAACCTTGGACCAGGCAAGCAAAGCATAATAGACAACTGATGTGGAATGGATTCATGGCTTCAAAAAAAGGGCCGAAAGAAGAAAAAGAAAAACGATAAATCTATTGCTAGCGAAGAAGGGGTGACTAAAGCTAATACTAGCCGAGGTGAGATGGACATGGCTGCTCAACGTGAACTCAAACCTGGGCGAATCAGAAAATGTCCAGTCCATGGAAGGGCTTTCAAGTGTACTCTGGGAAATGTACGAGTTAAACAAGACTCTTTCGGTGAAAATTGACTCAGATTCGGCACAACTCCAAACTTCCATCAATGGAGTGAAGGCAACTTTGGATAAGGTGCTGACGAGGGTAACAGAGGCAGAGAATCGAATTAGTGACACAGAGGATGCAGTAAGTGACCTTAAATCACTGACAAAGCAGCTAAAAAGGGATGATGTGTTCCTTTAAAGAAAAGTCAACCAGCTTGAAAATCATAGCATAAGGAATAATATTCGAGTGGTGGGACTAAAAGAAGGCTCTGTGGGCATGGACCCTGTGAAATTCTTCACAAGCTGCATACTGAAGGCGCTGGGAGTCGAAGGCTCAGACGCGGCAGCTCAGCGACTGAAAGTGGACATTGAATGAACACACAGGACTTTGGACCCCAGACCAGGTGATCCTCCTCGCATCACTCCCAGTGTCTTCAGTCAGAGACTTCTCCAGATCCACTAAGACAGACCTCTACAGGAGATCCTTATTCCTGCCAGCAGCCATCACCATCTACAACAACTCAATTAAGAAAACCCAATGAGCTACACCAGCATTTAATTTCCCTTTGGGATTGATAAAGTATTTTAATTGAATTGAATAAAAAAGTGTAACAGGTCATTATTACTAAGACAGATGATTTACATAGAAAATATTCAGCGAATTCTTAGATTTGTGCATGCAACCCAGTGTATCCCAGTTGTGTTTATTTTGTGATATGTGACTATGAACTCTTGGCTTATTATTATGAACTACTACAAGTGTAGATGGAAATGCAAACTCCGGAGATGACAAGTGACAATGGGTGAGTGAACATTTTATACATACTTATGTACTTATTTTACTCATACGTATACACGCTTGTTATAGTATTTATCATATCACTACTAAACAACAACTATTTTAAAAGTTGTTTTTGTACAACTGATAATGTTAAAACATCAGATTTTTCTTTAGTCTTATAGTTATTTTTATGATGATCTATTCACAATCTGACTTGGCCAACCTTGTGGTGTCATTCATTTTCTGTGGGAGTGTTTTCCCTATACTCTTTTTTTAATGTATTGCTTGTCTTTTTATCTATTTCTGGCCTTGTTTCATGTTTATTGAATCAAGGTGGGTTCTGGGCATCAGCAAGCTCATCTGGGGAATTACAAGAGCCATATGAATTGGAGCGCAAAACAAATCCTTGAAAATATATAATGTACCATTTTCAGTTTTTTATATTGAATCTGTATTCCCTTTTGAAAACACAATGCCTGAGCACAGATGTGAATTGATATCGAAATATGCAATTCCCTTTTCATGTTTGATTCAAAGATGGATAAACAAAAACTGACAGATGCTGTAATGACATGTTTTACATTTAAAAGTTGTTGATTTCATTTTATTTATACATCTGGGACACGATTCTTGACTCCTGACAGAACATGAGGAAGTAATGATATCTTTTTCTGCACTATGTTTATGTCTCAGAGGGGCTAATTACTATTGTGGAAGTGTTAGGTTGCCAATTGAAGCCAAGATCTCACCACTTTATACATGTCTTGACACCCCATAAAGGAACGATCCACACTTATAACTGCGATTAAATGCATCACAGTTCAACAGCTATTGAATACCTATCTAAAACTATGATTTCTTCCACTGAATATTTGTCTATTATTCTGTCAAGGTAAAGTGCAAATTGAACTTTCATTCAATCAGTTTGAACTCTAAATGATACTCCTTCCAAGCAGCATAATGGAGTAATTCTATTGATATGGCTATGTAGACAGGTATCTATTGATATGTGAAAAAATTAGCATTCTGTGTTTGCCAGCACAAAGCCAGATGCTGTCAGAGTTTCCAGGGCATCATAATCTTGTTCCATCTGGCATATGGTGGAGCCAGCCTCTAAAATGCATCACTTGAGGGATGTACTCTCTTATGGCTTGGCATACCCCGTGCCGTCAATATTTGAGATATTGTGCTGACTGACTTCAAACGATCGATTTAAGCTGGATATCTCAAAATGTCACCCGTGACATCTGTACAGACAACGTCATCTCCACCAATTGAGGTGGGGGAGACTGGAGAGATAAAATAAAAACATTTTCCTGGCAGAAATTGCAATCTAATATCTAAAACATCCATAGTCCTGATAGCCCTGCACATAGCTATTTTGCCTCTGCCCCTTTGGGAGAGCAGACTATTTTTCTCTTTTTGGCCACTGCATAGGAGCTGAGCATGAGGCAGGGGGAGGCCAGATTGGCAATATTTATCTTGGTCTGAAAAAGGAACTGAGCACAAATATTCAGGGTAATTTTAAGCTTCGGAAAGTCTGCTGGGGAGGTGGCATGAGGGCTGTATAAATATCAAAGAGAAAGAAGGTATTCCATTACTGTTTGTTTTGGATAGCTATTCAATTTATTGTATAAAAAAAGTGTTGAATAAGAAGATGAAAAACAAAGAAATCGTTTTTTTTTTTTTTTCTTGTATTACATCTGCGCCCTGGAACATTTTAGTTAACTCTTAACAGCTTCTATAGATCATGCAAAGTTTTAAACAACGTAGTTTTTCGCCCTCATTTTGCCATGCAGGGATACACACAACTGTCAAACACAGATACAGTATTTTGAAAGGCACAGCTCAGAATAAAGGCCTGTTGGGAAACACTTTGTTCACCAGTCGAAGCAGAATTGCAATCAATAAAAAACTCAGAGCCTATTAGCCTGGGTGAACTGTTTAACACCAACTGGCCCCTATTACTCAGGTCGGTCAATGATGTTTGTCACTTTAATGCTATTAGCACTATTTTCTATTAACCCTACCTAAGATCTGCCTGTGAATGCTGGGGCTAGTATTGTGGAGTCTGCTTTCACCAACCTTTTAGTGACTTTTCCTTTGAGTCTAATGGCCAAATATCTAATTCGACATGATTCTTATTTAAATTCATCCAATTCCATTTTGAATAGTGCCACGTTTTCGTGTTTTTCAAGTGTCAACGTCAGTAGTTTTAAGAACAGTCTTGTGAAAACCATCTAGCACGCTAAATTCAAGGGGCAAGGAATGGCAATCACAAATGAGGCTTTCATCTTGCTAACCTGGAATTAGCTAACCAACTCAGAGCTTAAGAGCACCAGTTGCTAAGCTGACTTCTTTGACATCTCTTTTATAATGACGCTGCACCATGGTGCAGATTCTAGCACTGTTTCATTGCAACTGGAAGGTGTTGGCACAAAGTCCAGGGACTTTGTGCTTAGAGATTCCCATACACTTGTGGGTTGTCTTTGTGGAAGTCAGTTTCATTACTTAGCCCAAAATCATACAAGTTAGGTTAACTGGCCTCTCTTAATTGTCCTTTGTGTAAGCATATGCATGCATGCATAAAATAATTTATTGAAAAGATAAATGTATATACTACATTGCTTCCTAACACTTCTCTGGCAGCAACAAAATGGGAATAACCAAGCTGCATAAATAAACAATGCACATTTGCAACTCTTAAAAAAAAAACAACACACAGAGAGATAGACAGAGTAGAAGGTGGGAGCAGAAAGAGCACAATCCTCTTTAACTACGATAAACAGAAGTTAACTCATACAAGCTAACTTCAGGCTTCAGAACCTCATTGTGATCAGAGCAGAGGGATCCCTGAATAAAACTTGGGTTTTGTGTGCTTGGGATAGAGACCGCATTGCTGACATCTTTGAGACTCCAGTGCTTTGCATACAATGCACTGCAGCCACAGAAAGTTATTGGAGGGCATGTTAGGTGCTGTGCAGCACTCAAGAAAGCTTTCTACCTACATCCTCTTTTTCTGCTGATAAACTGATGAAACTCAAATCAGTGCTTTTTTCCTCAGCAACTGTAGGTTAAATTGCTTCCTTATTTGAGTGGTAACAATGTAGAAATTGTGAGAAAACAAAGCAGATGTGATTTGGTAGAATTTTGGAATGATGGCCAGGACAACTGTGTTACTACTAAGAGAGAAGTAGCATCATGATGACCATACTGAAAAAGGTTTTCAAATTTTCCTGCGATTTAGTAGTGTTGAAATGGTCATAGTCTTGGAGAAAGTGGAACAGTTTTAATCCCTGTGAAGGGGGTCTAAATCATATAGCATACAGTCCAGCCATAAATGAAAGACCCATTGGTGATGAAGATATTTTTGATTATTCATACAGATTTGCACTTGTTTAATCACCGTGGTGTGTTAAAGAGCATTAAGAATATTCAGGGCAGATCAAACTCCTTGAAGGATATGCAGAAGAATCTCAGATTAATTCTACTTTTTCCACTAAACACAAAACCAATATAATGTATTATGAAATAAATTATGAAAGCAAGTGCATATTACACCGTTTTATTGCAGGCAAACCCATGAATTATTCAAATTCATATTGTAAATAATATTACAACAAACTGATTTAGTTTTGTTTTTCTTCTTCATTCAATTTCTACTTGTGACTTTTTCTGAATACTCTGAAGGCCCTGATTATTCACCATGGCTGCAGTCTCTCCTGAAGCCTTCAGTTCTGTCAAAATTTGGCCTCACTGGACTAAAATCGTAACATTCTTGTAAAGCAGTAAAAAAAGTTATTTGAAAACAGCAATTTCAAAAGAATATATGAATTTCATAAAAAGAGCCACAAGTCAGTAGTTCTGCTTAAAAAAGTTCAATGCTATCTTTATAAATTACAAAGAGCTTTTTCCCATCTGTGAACACATTTTTGCTGTTAAGTTAACCTATGTAGAAAGTAATAGTTTCTTGCATAAACTCTAAATCCTGAGTGACATGGGTGAAATCAGTGAAGACAGAGATGGGCTCGCATCTGATGGGATTAGTGCAGGTGTCACACTGAACATTTCTTTTCCTGGAACTACAGCTGTCAAAAATAAATGCATTAATGTCAGCATCATTTGCGGTAATGACGTGAGTTAAAATCCCATCCCAGCTCCAGTTTTGGTACGCACCTTTGACATCAGTTAGTATCATTAACTGAAATGCGTTTGCAAGCACCAAGGCGTTCTGCTTCCCACTCTACTGTAATTCACTGATGTGTTTAAATAGGAAAACAAAAGTATTGATGACTTTCTCAGGCAAATCAGCAAAATGTAGAGGTAGGTAAGCTCAGATGCCACCGTTGCTATTTTCTTGCAGATTGGAGACAGAAGGTCAATGGATTGAGTTCAGATAAAGCAGACAATCCAACCAAATGAGCCAATCCTCTTTCCTGTTTTCCCTTGTGTTCTCATTGTTGCTCTTATCAAGTATGTGAGAGGGGGACAGATGAAAAGGGCTATGCAAATTGATACACTCTGTTCTAAAAGCTAAATATAAAAGGGTTACAGAAAACAGACGATTTATAAATCAACTGTGTTTTACAATAAGTAGTCATGTTCAGTAACGTACACTGATCTGTAATGTCTGAAGAATCTAAAGACTGGCAAAATATCTGATTATTTATTATTATAGAAGGATAAACTCTCTTAACTACAGGTAAACTCCAAAAAATGGCCTTCTTTAGGGTTTTGGAGACTTCTTCTAGCATCTCATGGTTCGCTTGTTGCGTGACTGCCCTTCCGTTGGGTCTACTGCAAGCCCTTGACATGTCGTGATGAGTGAATCTTCATCAGTGCTGACATCATCTAAGTAGTGTACAATCAGATTTATTACCATTAATATTTTGTAATTTCTGCAGAATTTCAGGGACATTTACATAAATGTGGAAGCAGTGGCACATATACATGGCTTCTATTTGTAGCAATACTCATGTCACAAAACGCATGGATCCATCCAGAGACACAATGGCAGCTTTGCTAAATTTCAGATTAATTTGTCTTCACCACAGTTTTAAATGCTCCCAACTGCAATGCTTTTTTACTTAAAGCCACACATCTTTGCACAACATTAAAATGCAAGGCAGAGAAACAATAATCCTACAGGGGACCAAAAGTAATTTTCATTTCCCTTCCTAGCTTATTCAGACTAAACAGTGTTATATATTTTCTCTCTTTACATCACTTTATTCTGTACTGTGTTGCTAAATTAATCCAAAAAGCCAAGATGTGTTGTCATATTATTTTGACAATGAAACCTCAATTAAAGAATTTAACATTATTGTAAATGCAATATCAAATACAAATGACCAAATAAAAAGCTTTTAAAGATAAAATAAACAATGCAGACCCTGAAATAAATGGTAAAAAAGCAACTTGATGAGTCAGAAGGAGTTCCACCCCCACATATTTTTTTACTCATATCAGCCATGTGTCTTGCCAGTGTGACTTGATGAAGAATGCAATTTTTCCCACCTCATACACATGAATCATCACATGATATGAATGCGCACAGCATGCACAAAGCGCATAACAGTCTGAAGCCTCCATTTCTGTTGAGGACAGAAAAACGGAAATGAGAAAAACAATTTGGTGGGGGGGGCTTTGTTACAGTACTTGACTCACTCTAATTTGCTCTGCCTGTAATGGCTTAAAATTGGTTACCTCCTGAGATTCTGAATTGTTTTTTGGGGATTTGTGAGCTCAAATGACTTAAAAGAAAAGAAAAAAACACACACATATTAGCAAAGAAATTACCAAACCAAATTTTCAAATAATTGTGGGGATGTGGTGCAACAAGTAAATAAAGAGTACAATAATGTGCAAATAATTTTAACTTTTAAAATTATGGAAATGTACAAAAACAACTCATCAAAAAGTAGAGCTGGGAAATTTTACTGTTTTGGAAATCATAGTAATTTTTAATCTACCAGCAAGTTCACATTTGGTATGATAAAAAAGGTGGGAAAACAGAACAGCAGACAATGGAATCAGCATGTCATGTGAAGCTGACTACATTGCACCAGTCAAATATGCATAAGGCATTCTGTTGCTTATACTTATAGCTACCAGTGGTAATTTTTTATTTGCACATACAGCACAATCACAGCTATTGGCCTTGATATACGCAGGCGTACATTTTCTACATATATCAGAGGGATGTTTGTCAAAAACAAATGTTTGCACTGGAGAGCATCGGATTGGAAAAGAGAAATCCAAATGCTGTTGAGGGTCGAGTGTAACATGAGGTACATAGGGCAACATTAAAACATTGTTTAATAGCGAGGTAGCTCCTCGGTTTGAATTTAACAGGCTGGAACCATGCGAAACCAACGATTCTGCTTGGCAATTAGAACTAATGGTCCTTGTGCATCTGGTCTCAACTGGCTACAAACCTGAACAGTTCACCCAGAGTTACAATATCTGAAAATATATTTATTTTTTTAAACATAAAGGAACAAAAGAAACAAAGGACATCAAATTTGTCATTTTATAAGTCTCCACAGACAACACAACAAAGGGAGATTAAGAGAATTATTGCTTTGCAAATAACATTACTGGATTCTGGTTATTTATTTGTTCAATTTACTGTAGACCTTTTAGATGCGACTTTGCTTATGTACTTATGGATTTTTTTGGGGAGGGGTGGGTGGGTACTCTGTACCATACTCCTACATCCTTCCCCATGTGTTTTTTCCTGGATATATTTACTGTGTACACAGTCACTGTGTGTAAATCTGTAAATAAAGAACATCACGTCTCGTTAACAAGCAAGGGTGCTTATGGATTAGTCCTAAGGATCACCAGAGAAAACACAAGTCACTTTAAATCTGAACAAAAAAAATAGCAAATTAAAGTCATTTATCAACAAATGGTTTAGTTGCTATCTGAACAATGGTTTTCTAATAAAGTCAGGACAATCCAATCCAGTTAAATGTGAAAACGTATTATATTCAAAAACAGAAAAAGCTTATCTATTGCAATCCCAAGGTGAAAAACCTTATACGTGTTTTTATCTACTAGTTACTTGACCTAAAAAGAGCTTAATAGTGCTAGTGCGTCCTTTGTGACAATAAACTGTTAGTTATTGGAACACTGCACATCACCCTGTCCCTACAATAAAACAAGGTAAAACACCATGCTTTGTGGATGCTTTTTTTTTTTTTTTTTTTTACAGCAGGAACAGGGAAGTTGGTCAGAGTTGATTGGAAACTAGATAGGGCAATCCTGGAAGAAAACCTGTTAGAGGCAGTAAAACATTGGGGCTGTAAGAGAATTTCACTTTCCAGATGGGCAATGACCTTAAACAAAGCTAGAGCTAATATGGCTGCATATCTCTGAGTCTGTGTTACAAGAACCATTGGTTCTGTTTTGGCTGACCATAGCGATACTCAGAATAAATTGTATTTGTTTAATAGACAGAAACGAAATGCCTACTATCTAATTCTGAAGTTGGAAAATCAACCTTAAACAAGGTATAGTGGACAATTTTTTTTTAATCTTATTTATTGGTTGTCCCAAATCCTATTACTGTGATGCGCTCATGTAACGCTAATATGCATATTTGTTCCCTGTTAGTTTTCTGTTGCTGAGCATGCGCACTTCTAGTGTTTATGTATCCACCGAGCTTCAGTTCGGCTGTTCATTGTAGCTCCACTGCTCTCATCGTATACTTTGAAAATGGCAGACACAAGAGGCAAACTTCTTCTCCTCATAAACTGTTACAAGTTTATGAGAAGAAGAGGAAGGCCTCGGAAGAAAAATAAGACCAGAGTGTATTCGGGGGATTCTTTCACACGATCCCCCTGAGGAGTGCAACTGTTAAGTCACAGGTGGGCCTGGGCAATAGACCCAAATTTTTAAAATAACCGGCATCATTTTGCCCATGTCAGTATTTTAAAAACATTAAAGGAAAGATCGCTTTTATAGGTATGGGTAGGCTATGCTGATGTCCCTTTAAGACACTGCGCTACGTGTAGTCATGTGACTCCAACCAATCCAGTCTGAAAGAAGAAGTGAAAGAGACGGCGAGGCAGTGTTGCCAAGTTTGCTTGGCAAACTTTGAGCTTTTTTTTTTAAAGTTGCTTGTAAATTTCGAGAGTCATGCGTTGTGGATTTTGGGCTTGTGAAAGTGAAGTTGCTTATTTGGGCTCTAAAACAAGTGACATAAACGTGTTAGAGAGCCGCTTGCACTGCCACCCCTACAGACACAGTACTGGGGTAGTGATGTGTGCTTGTGTGTGTGTGTGTGAGGTTGTTGTTAGCGTTATCGTCTATTTCCATGAACTGCTCAATATATGGCAATATTGATTTTTGATCATATTGCCCAGCCCTACTCACAGGACATTCTGACCTACAGAATTTCTAATTCTCTTTTTACTTCAGATGTCAGGTACATTTTACATTAAAGGAAGCCAATTTTGAGGTCATGTTAAAGAGAAACCTTCGACTTTCTCACTCTGAATTACATCTAGGAATCCTGCAGTTATTTCTAGAACTGCAACATTTGAGGTTTCAACTTTAGAGTGAAACATTTACTTAATTACTCAATAAATCTAGTATTGCCAATTGTCATGTTTGGTGAAGGTGAGGACCTATAGGCGCCAACAAGGCTCACATTAGGCAAGCACCGCATGACTACGGTCACTTTCGAGTGTTTCTGGAGCAGTTTTTATCAGGGTCAGCCAGGGTTTCTCCAGGCCTGCTCAGGAGTAAGGCCAAAGCATGCTAACTCAGGAGAAGTTTTGAGTGAACGCCCCCCTTGGCTGTGATTTGTCGAGTGACGAGAAGCAATGAGAAGGTTTTTTCCGAGAAAAATCAAAAAAACTGAAGCATGATACATTAATATTAAGGACCACTTTGAGCAGAGTGGGTCAAACGGAAACAGAATTTTATTATTTACAAACCATGAACATTTATCGTCTCACATTTTACACTGAAAGCTGTTAAGTTCTGTCTCTGAAGTTTCCATCCATTCACTTCTTGTGGTACAAGGCAGTGGATGCCTTCCTTTCCCTGCCTGTCTTTCTGTAAAAAGAATCAGAACACCCGGGGGGAGCAGCGGCTCACTTCAGCGGTGCTGGCAGCTCTAGGGGAGATCAAGCAACATCTCACACTCTCACCATTGACAAGGCAGCCTCCAGCCTTGGAGTAAGCTTGCAATCAAACCAATAAAAAATAATATCACTGCGGTTAAAAAGCTTTTAAGCTTTTAATGTGTTCTCCTTGCTCCCGCCATGGCTGATGCAAAAGATCCAGTATAAAGCTTAAAAAAAAATAAAAAAAAATAATCACTCTGAATGAAAACCCCCAGGCGAGGCAGCAGTTTCCTTCGGTAGTGATGGCTGCTCTTGGGAAGCTTGAGCTTGGTCATCGCCTGATGCTCTCACCACTGCTCCCAGCCTGGAAGTCCGCGTGAAAACAAACTGAAAAATAATTCCACTATGGTTAAAATTGTTTTTATTAACGTGGTCTCTTCGCCCCCGCCATGGCTGAGGCAAAAGATCTAGTATAAAGCTTGAAAGAAAAAAGTTCACTCTGAATGAAAACCCCCAGGCGAGGCAGCAGTTTCCTTCGGTAGTGATGGCTGCTCTTGGGAAGCTCAGGCTTGGTCATCGCCTGATGCTCTCACCACTGCTCGCAGCCTGGAAGTCCACATGAGAACAAACTGAAAAATAATTCCACTATGGTTAAAATTGTTTTTATTAACGTGTTCTCCTCGCCCCTGCCATGCCTAAGGCAAAAGATCTCATATAAAGGTGTAAATTGTACCTCAGTGATTGAAAATAGCCAGACGAAGGACCAGTGTGTCCGTGGAAGTTCCTCCGGCAGGGAGGTCCAACGTTTGCAAGCTCAGTGGCTCTGCAACTCCACTTCTGTCAGCTTCAAGATAGCCGAGGAAGGAGCTCCGATTTATTTTATTATTAGATCTGAGATCCAGATAATAATCCTATTGTATTACTACTTAACAATATCCAAGACAATCTTGTATATACCATTATAGAGACATTTGTATTTTCTTACTTTTATTTATGTTTTGTTTTGTTTATAATTGTGTATTTTTTATTGTTTATCATTTCTTGAAGATTTCTTTAAAATGTTAATGTTGCAAACAGGGCGGGGGAGATGGTGGCAGGGGGCGTTTCCATCGTCCAGGTGTTTCTAGGCCATTCAAATCACAAAACGGGCGAATATAAACCGTGAGGGGAGGAGCCGAGCCGGGCGGGCACAAACGAGGAGGGCCGGTGGAACTGCGCCTTATGTTTCAACAATGATATGCGAGTGTAAACAGTATAAGAATCTCAAGCTGTCATACTGTGCAGAAAGTAGAGTGGTTTGGTGTCCAAGAAGATAACTGGTTAAAATTGTGCATTTAAACCCCAAAGCAACGACACTGGTTCAAATTGTGCATTTAAACCCCAAAGCAACGACAGAAGGCATAGTGAAAATATTGACTGAAGCTGGTAAGAAACTGCCATTCTCCACAGGAGTCCTGAATTGACTGGGACTAACAGGCCACTTAGTCATGGAAGAAAGGCTTACTTTCAAAGTAACCTCAAAAATCTGATTACCATTTAAAATTGCTGTCAAGTATAAATACATTCAATTTTGGAGACATGTCCTTTGGTCTGATGAGACTGAAATTGAAGTTTTAGCTATGATGAAGTTACACTGGGATGAAAAGGGGGGAACTTGCGGCTTGAAAACACCATTTGACCTGTGAAGTGCCGTGATGTTGGGGGTGTTATCTTGCTGTCGGAAGGATTTGTGCATTTTACAACACAAATAACAGCATGAGAAAAAAAAAGATGTCTAAATATTAAAGAAAGATCTTGAGACATCAGCCAAGAAGATAAAGCTCTCTCTCTCATGCGATGGGTAATTGCATCGTAGCAATTACATCAGTTTGAAGTGAATAGGGCCAGCCAGACTGGCTTGCAGCTGTACTGCGTAGCACCGACTATGGTAGACCACTGCTCTATCTTGGTCAGAGCTACGCAGCACTTTCAATGGAAATCCATCAGTCAGACAGGAAGACAAACACTTTGGACAAGTAAAACATGTCGCTTTAAGTTAAATACAAAATAAAATCTCCAAATCATATAAGTCCGCCCCAGTTAACACACTGCTAAAAGAATAATCAATAAAACATTTAAATAAACTGTGTACCTAGCCATGTTTGGAAATCAGACGTACAGTTAACAGATAATTAAACTAAACAGCGATCTTCTTTGAGCTTGTTTGAGCAGCAACTGCATCTTTACGTTTAGTGCCCGGCTTGTTTATGCTGGCAGAACTTCCGGAATTTGCTGTACATAGTCTCGTCTCAATACTCTATCTCGTGAGTCCAGGGGTCCATAGAGGGAGCCTCTACACAGTCAGCAGGTGAGGAAAAATATCTATACCGATCCGAATGTCGGGTTGGATGGATTGGATGGTTTGCTGTGTATCAGCCTTAAGACCAACAGCATTTGCTGCAAAGACAGTAGCTTTTTTAGCAAGTGTAGTCACATCACTTTAGAACCTAGAATGGGCCCATTATGGGTGCTCAGAAGATCATTTGTAAAATTTACCATGTTTGTTTCTATGTGATTGCTCAATAAAATTTTAAAGAATAAAAAGTTGTTTTACCTTTTTTTTCTTAGGCACATACAGAAGTAGAACTTGTTCTGTTGTTCTTAGAGACATTTGAGGACTCTGCGCATGTCACGGTAGTTGTATTCTGAGTAAAGCCTGGTGCACATCATTATCAGATTCATTAATTTTGTGTCCATATAAACAATATATTTGTTTCAATACATAAATAATCCTATGTATTCAGATTATTTTTTTCTTTTTCTATCAAAACACGGTTCAGTCTGATCGAGGAATAATGTAAACATAGCTATAGAGAACAGAAATATTGTATGTTATTATTTGAAGCCAGCATGTAAACAGCTGGCTTCAACTGTAGTTCTAAATGGAGAGGACCAATACCTAATGCTTTTAGCCATGCACCCATAGTCTCTCAGAGTATACAATAAATGTGAGAAAGTGCTGAAGTATACAAACAGGTTAGGGCACAAATTTTGTCCGTGGGCAAATAGCTGTAATTTTCAATTACACCTTTTTGCTGATGTTTCTTATCAGAGTGTCTGATGTTCAGCGTCTTTGGGATCAATTTTCACAGTGTCTGTCAACCCTAAAGGGTTGGACAGTTCCACTTTCAGAATGGGGCTAGATGTAAGTAGCTCTAAAGTGAAAACAATTAATGAGATTTCACTTTAAGTATTGATCTGTCTGCTGGACAAAGGAAGCTCGGAGTTAAGCAGCAACTCCTTGGATATCAAAAATAAAACTCTCTCCCTAAGATTGCAGGTAAAAATATTTCACAAGCTAAGATCCCCTCTCAAATTGTAGGTAATTGAATTGAAAGCCTTTTTCTTTCTCTGAACAAATATCCACCTTTTCCTTGTTTAAGGATAACTATTTTGTGCTGCCGCAATATAATTGTAAAGACTGGAATTGTTTCTTCTTTACAGTGTTGGTTCTTTTATTCTGCAAACGACTCCTGTTAGTGAGATACCATGCTGACAATAAGCCACAGGACTGATGAGAATACTGAGCAGATGGAGCACAGGTAATACATTTTTGATGCTCTCAATGGCTACCGTGTCTCTGCTTAGGGAGTGGTTTGAGAAACTCTGAGCCTCCAAGTCCAGCTCCTGAATAAGTGTTAAGTGTTCCATTAAAATGAATGTCCAAATCAGCAGGGAGAAGCAGATTCTCCTGCAAGCTCCTAATCTCTCTTTTCAGCCTCATTTATCTGCACTATTTCAGAGGAAGTTTTCCAAAGGGGGAACAATTGGAAGTCATTGTGCCCTGCCCTTGAAAGCCAACTTCTTTTTCCCCAGACATGTAATCAAAAAGTTTGTTCGGACAACTTCAGCACATGTCACCTCCTATTCTTCTATTTCTGTATACAATGTGACACAAACTATTTTCCTATTGCAGATTTCTTATGTCCTTTTTCATCAGTTAAATATTTGCAACCATCACGTAAATGTTATTAGAGAAAAGATACATTTTGTAAATATAAATGCAGTTTTAAAATGACTGAATTTATTAAGAGAAAATAAAACGTTAAAATATTTTATCTTCACCACTGTTAAACCGACCATAAATAAGGAAATTTGAAGAAGCTAACACTAGCTGCTAATTGATAACCAACAGCTGTCCCTCAGTCTGTGTCACACGTCTCAAAAGATGCCACATTAACACAAATGGCACATAACGTATATATTTAAAACTGCTATCTCACCCACCCCTCATACTCCTGAGCAGGGTGGGTGGCTCTCCATTTCTAAAGCTTGGGTTTTCTACCAGAGGCCTTGGATGGTTCTTCTTAGGATCTTAGCTGTTCCTAAGTTTACGCTCTTTTGGATTGAGATGTCTGAAAAGACTGTGGGAAACATGGATATATATTTCATTCTTAAAAGGTGCCATAACATCACTGTATAAATTACTTATTGTAGTTGATATTGCTGCATTTGTAAATTATCCAAAGAATTTGAACAAAAAATAATGTCAGCTTATTGTTTTGTCCGGCCAAATGTCCCTCAGTAAGAGGATTGGGTAACGTAATGATATGCGGTTGTACCTAGTTGACGTCACTCTGATTGGCTACAACCATATTTGGGAAAAGCGGTCAAACGTATCCCCTCACCACTTCCCCACTCCATCCACACATCATTACTCGGAACACTGTTACAAATCCATATTATGGCTGGTGGAAGTGTTTGTGTTGCAGGATGTTGGACAGGCGAAGCCAAGCTCACCAAAGGCTTTAAACCTGGCGCCGTGATTCATCATCCACACCGGGACGTGGTGCTCTGCTATCAGCAGCTAACCACTTCAGACAGTACTCGTATGTTTATCAGACAAGACAGCATTTACAAATAATAAACTTATGGGTAATGACAGCACTCGTATCTTTGAGGTTGCCATCCTCAGTGTTGATACCGATGTTTCTTTCAGTTTGTTCGAAAACCCCGACTTGAATTTACTTGAGAAAAATTGTGCTGAACATATGAACATAATACATCATTATATTGGACCATGGTAACGTTGGTTTTAGATTGGATATTGGATATTTATGCTCCACGGCTTCCACAGCCAGTGAGCAGACTAAGAGCCGCAGCCCCAGATCAGCCTCCCTGTGTTGGCTCGAATGGGAGGCAGTCACCGCTGAAGCGGCAGAACACGAATATCGAAATATCGAACCTAAAACTAACTACAGAGGTTCGACTTGGGGTTAATTCTGCGTTACCTCCCCATAAATGAACTTGAGCCTTCTCTCATCCTCCAGGAGTAAATGGAAACTTCCATTCATTTTTGAGCAGCCTAGGACATAAAAGCTCTCCTTTTTAGTAGCTATCCTCTGCTCAAGTGGAGTAGTCAGACATGCTAGCGCGACTCACACCATTAAATGAGCTAACCGGTGAATCGGCTGGGGATAGGAGGGGAGAAGGAGAGGGGATGGGGAAGGCTCTTTGCTTGATGGTGTGCCCTAATTGGAGAATATGAATTGCGTAGAAAATAACCTACATAGAATATTAAACTATTTTCTGATCTGACCGTTTTTGAGCAAAGACACAAAGCTGACCGCCCATGGGACCCACTCTTGACATTCACAAGGCCTTATCAGTGCACAACAGACCATATTATACCCCCAAAACCGCAGGAAAAAGAAAGTTGTTGTCATGGCCCCTTTAATATAAAAATGTACAGTATTCATGATAGTTTGTTTCTCGTTTTGCTTTTGATTATATCCTGCTTTAAGAATTTCTTATTTTCATTTAAATGCAATAAAACTAAACAACCAGTCGTTTAGTCACATAGCATTTATTTGTTTATTTCACATGCTGGAAATGCGTGCACATAGTGCTCGTTTCCATCCTAATTTGTGTAGCAGTGACTGACTAAAACAGCACCAGTACTAGCACAGTAGTAGTTGGTAAATTATTCCTCAGTGCTGAGTCACTTACTCTTGTACTGCAAGAATCAGTATGCGTTTAGTTTAATCTGTCACTGAGTCAAGATTAGCAAACCTACTGGGCACACCTAGTACTGCCACTGAGGAGTGATTCACCAACTAGTATTGTGCTTCTTTGTTCATTCAGCATGAATAAAAGTGAATAAACCTTTGTTACGATATTAATGAACTAACGGCCTTGATACATGCCGTACACAAATCATACTGAAAGTAGAGCTCTGTCACTTGCATACTACACCAAAGGACTGAGAAAGGATGGACAAATGTGATTTGAGATTAACAACACAGGGATTTATTGAATGGATGCTTTTTTTTTCAGGCGTAATCTGGAATTATAATATTTTTTTCAGAAGTGATAGATTTTAATCCAAAAGTTGTATCTTTTTTCCCTTTTTCTATGAGGGCTGACTGACTTCCAGTTGGTAGAACTTCAAATAAGGTAAGGAGAGTACCTGGAAAGTCTGCCTGATCTTTGTTACCGGTTTTAACTGTAAAGGAACTAAATAGGCAGTTACAAATTACAATACTATAAATAGCAGACTTAATGTCACCAAAGTCCTGATTATTGCCAATTTTAAATGTAAAGAAACAGAACATGCAGTTAAAGCTCTGCAAATAGCACAATTAATGTGACCTAAGCCATGCTGATTGCCTGCTGATTGTAAATAACCTAAAATGAGTTACATGTGAGTTCATTTATCATTGTATTTTCCAAAAGCAATGCTTTCAACATTCAGTAGGTATATTTCATAGGGATGATTTTATAAATTATCTCCTGGTGACTTCTAACAAGTGCAGTGAACATTCGTGTAAATCTTAAAAAGAAAACAAAAGCATACAATGAGTCTATAGCTGCATTAATGATCATGATTCAGACTTTGAAATTTCCCATTTTTGAAAGCTATGGATAGCTTTTTGCCATTTTTCAACTCTGCATAGACACTTCCTTACACTGACAGTATATTACCAATGTCTTGAAGCATTCGGCTATTGAGATCATTGTATTTATGCAAGCTTTACTTTCCTGCCCATGGTAGCTGAATTATAGTTGTTCTTCTCTACCTTCTTCACACTCACTCATACATAATCACACAGCAGAAGCTGTGCTGGGTAGCAGCAGTGTTGTAGCAATAATACATTTTTATTCTCCCCCACCTACAGATGTGTCCTTATGCAGCCACACAAATCACGAAGCCGCCACCTTTTTGGTTTTAATAGCAGCTCAGTTAGATCCTCGGGGGTGGATCCCTGTCATTCAGGCATTGAGCAGCCATTATTGAGGAAGGTAATTGGCAGGGAGCCTCATCTCTGGAGGTTTCCCTGGGCCTCAGCGATCTGTCAGAGGAATGGGAGACTCTGCCATTAATCAGCACGGGGATAAGAGAAAGGAGGGATGTGCCAGCATCCTCACAGACCCACCTTTCTTCCTCCCTGACAGAAAAATCCTTACTTAATCAAACTGCCCGCTCTAATCTACACTTTTCTCTTTTGTTAGATGTCACAACACATGCAAAGAGGAGGGTGTTGTGTTTAAATAAAAAAAACTGTACAGTCAAAATTCATAAAGCTTTGCCATTGAATGTACTATTTCAGTGTATTGCAAAGTTAAGGTCTTGGGAAGAAAAAAAAAATAACCAAACCCCTTGCCAGACAGGTTCAAGATGTGCTTCTGATTAAGCGACAGCCTGATAAAGTTCTCTCTGTATTATGCAGTAAACAAGTGTCTTAAAGGGATAGTGTCATGCCTCGACATTTCAGGCATACCACTTGCAGAAGCTTGTTGTGTACATGTGTCAAGTGTTATACAATAATACAGCCTATCAGACTACAGCTCCCAGCATGCAACATGGCTCGAACTCTGTACCCCAATATACAACACACCCAGGCCACAAATTTAGCTTCACCCAAAGGTATAACCCTTGACACTTGCGGCAATTCGGCCACTTCCCGCAGTAACGGAGAGAACCCTCATCTCAGCTGAATTACCCCTGATGGAAGGGAAAGCCCACCGGCCAAATGGGGGTCCCGGTTCTCTGGCACTGTTATTTTGTGGCAAGCCAAGGTTTGAAAAGTTTGGGAACCTCTGCTTTACAGTATTAGATGAGTGCAAGTTACAAAATAAAGATGATCTGGGATCTCATAAAGCCCACATACACAGAAAATGGGGCCTGAAGAGTGTCTATGCCACTTTCCACTCAAAAGTTGGGATCTATAAGAAAAAAACTTGATGGGAGAATGTGTGGTCCTCTCAGCAACCCTGAACCTATGTATATGCTCATTTTGGGGACAGGGGAAATTGGCGACGCAGACGGTAAAGTGGTGAATGGAACATTCAAAACCGCAGTGTTATTTGTGCTTATGCAGGTGACACAACTATACAAAAGGACCTCTTAAATAAATAAAACAAAATACCAATAAGCCAAGTTAAATCTTAAATAAAAGTCCACTCAACATTTTAGGAGGGTTTTCCACCATCACATTCCTCGCCCCGATGATCACCAGGGTGACGTGAACCACAGATTAACAGATTATTGTGACAAGGTGTGCAGCAATTACTTTAATTGCTGTAAACAGTCGAATACACTCATGCGTAAAGCTGTGCGGTGGATGCATTGACACTGTTGGAAGACCTTGCAGATGGGTGATCCGGAGGAAACGCGGTTTCAGGGATCTAATATTTCCTGACCAATGTGATGACTGGTCAATATGCCGCTTTACACTCTCAGTACTGCATTTTTCTATAACCTATAGGGAAAAGGGGCTACACACCCATCCCCAGGTGCTGAAAGGCAGCCCTCCGACCCCCAGATCGCAGTGAAGGCGTGCATACTGCTCAAACCCATGCAGCATTCACCATTCATCCATGCCTAAAATGTTTTTTTGCAGTGTTTTTTCATTTTTTGTTCGGGGGAGGGGAAGGGGCATGGACAACAGCTTTCATCTGATGTTTAAAATGGCAATCAGGTTTAATTTTTAACAAGTTATTTTAATGTGGGCAACATCTGTGCTTTTACTTCTGATTTTCTTATTTAATAAACACCTCTCTGTTAATTATTTCTGGAGTTTTATTTGGTTGCCACTTCACCATGGTGAAAAATAAAACAATCAGTCGACTCATTTCTAATCCACATTAACATTCATGAGGTGCTTTGCACTGACCATTCATGATTGAATTTGGGTGTGTAGAGGGATGAACATGAGGCAGAGCCAGGTATGCAAACATTCAGGTACAGCTGTGATCTATAAAATAAAATTGTGTGCTTGTGTGCGTACGCATGGTTTTATAAATCTGATTTTTTTTTTGGCATCCACCGTTTTCTTTTTCTTGCCATACATACACTTATAGTATGGATTCCACGCAATGTTTTATAAATGATAGCCCTGGTGGGCGTGTCTAATTTAGCTCAAACTGGGGTTAAAATGTCCTCCCAAACACAAGTGCTGTGCTAGTCTGAATTGAAAGGTCAAATCTCCCTTCTGGATTAAATTTGTGGTCTTTAAATTTAACGTGTATCCTTTTCTTGTTAAAAGGATACTCCTCCTTGTAATTATAGTTAGCTAAGTAAAAATAAAGAAATTTGTTACTTAGAATAGTTAGTTCATTTGGTCCAGATTTGGATATGCGGGTTTCCTAAAGTCAGAAAATGTCTGCTCTAAGTTTTTAAGCAGCCTTGGTTTTTAATGTTTAAAATTCCATGTACATTCAATGTGACAAATCAATGGGTTTATGGAAGCATCTAGGAGTTTCCTGCAGCTGACGCAATTAAGGGTATGGTGTTTAAGCTTAAAAGGATATGTTTGATGGTAAAGAGCTCAGATGGTAAAGAGCTCAGATCGCACTGGCTGGGCGTGATTTTCACAAGTTCACAAGAATGTCAGAAATTCTGAGTCAGAGAGATAATGTTTTCATTGTCACAAGGTGGGACACATAGTTTCTGTTTGACCCATAAACATATGCCTCCCCAACCCAGACAAGCTAAAGGGGTAAGCTTAGACAAGACTCTCAGAACATCCAAACATCAAACCACTCTGTGTGAACTTGATGAATGTTTTAAACCCTTCATCTTTGATGGTTGCATTTCATTAACAGGATTTTCTGAGGATGAAAAGAAAGCGAAGATATTAAGAGACACTGGTAGATCTCAGTCTTTTATCATGTTGGCCATAGTGCCATTCAATGTACATTTATTCTGCAATACAAGTACAATAGTAAAAGGGACTGGGATGAACTGAAATACCCACAACATTACATTGTGTTCATATAAAATTCAACCTAGCATCTGTTTTTTTTTTTTTTTTTTTTTTTTTTCAATTTTGCAGTGCAAAAGTCCTTTCCTAGGGTGTTGAGTTCGTAATGGGAGATGACCTTGCTGGTGACAAGGTACTTCCTATCCAAACCCAATTGTATGTTGGATGACGAGATGCTGAAATCTCACCCTGATGTGTTCTCTGCTAGTGTCCTTACCAGGTCCCAAACTCGTAAGATGAATAAAGTAAGCTTGAACAACACTATTCTAGAACTTGCCCTGAAAGACGACAGTCTACCAGCAGTTAGTCCTTTGGAGTCAGCAACCACTGAGCAGGACCTAAATATGTCCAAGGTTCTTCCGCTGTCAGTGTCATGTGAGTGTTTAACAGAAGCTCAGCAAAGTGATGACACACTCACTACATGCTTTAAAGGAGTAAGCAAAGTAACAAGTGGTAAAATGGCCCACTGGTTTTATCTTGGGGATGGATTACTTCTGAGGAAATGGTTCTCAAGACTAGCCTTACAACAGGAGGTGATTGATGAGGATTTGGGGGTGGTACACCAAATAGTTGTTCCTGAGGTTTATTGGGAAGAAATATTGCAACTTGCACATAACCACCTATGGTCGAGTCATTTGGAAATTTCAAAATCCCATGACAGCATTCTTCAACATTTCTTTTCTTGCCAGGTCTGAAGAAAGATGTTGCCAGATTCTGAATATCATGTAGAGTTTGCCAGATTGTAGGTAAACCCAATTAGCTGGTACTACCTGTCCCCTTAAAACACATTCCTTCTGTTGGGGAGCCTTTTGAATGTGTCTTGGTGAATTGTGTGGGTCCTCTACTCAGAACAAAAACAGGCAGTCAGTTTCCTGTTAATCATGTGTGTCATTGCCGTGGTCTAGTGGCTTTGTATCCCCCCCCCCACCACCACCACCACCCACTATTGAATTGTGTAGCATATTAGAGACAAATCAACTAGGTATCATTACCGCAACCAACCCTTTTACTAAATTTGGCCTGACAAAACAATAAGCTGACGCTATCTTTTTTTATGAAATTCTTTGGAGAATCTACATATGCAGCAATATTAATTACATGGAATGGTTTATACAATGATGTCATGGCACCTTTACAGGACCAAGGGATATCCTTGTAAATAAGTATAATGAATGCAACTCACAAGATATAGTGTTGAACTGGATTAACTTCAAAAAAAGACACACACACCCAAAATGTTGGAACTAATAGGATATTTGATCTAACAAATGTTTTTTTTTTTCCATGGGCAGGCATTATTAATTCTCCAGAAAATACATCTATATTTCAAAAACAAATGGGGAATATGATACATGATGACTTCTATTTCAGCATGCAGGAGCTGTCTTTGACTTTTCACGAGTGACCCAAAGCCCACGAGTGATAAGCAGGTTCACATTTTGCCCACATCTGATGATGAATACAGATGTGATTTTTCTGATAATGATGATGGATATTGTGACAGGCCCCCTTTTTCCTGCCATTGCTAGTAAAGAAAGGCAGAAAAACTCCAAGGATTAACGTCATATTCAAGTAACTTCTCTGTATATTTTTTCTTATTTCTCTGTTGCTGTTTTTCAGTTAGTAAATGTGTTTATAAATACTTCAAAAGTGCTGATCTGGCAATCCACACACACTTTAGATTTTTTTAATAAAGCTTAATTTTTATTTATAGAGCCCTGTGTGGTCAAGTCCAGTGTATATTTCTGGTATCCCTTTTCATTATTATGCTGATGACACTCAGCTATACCTGTCCACCAAACCATACTCCACACTCCCACCCTCTGACTTCATTGATTGAGTTCAAAAGGGACAATCACTTGTTGTCCTATTTCTTTTCTTAAATTATAAAGTGATAAAACAGAGCTCATTCTTGTTGGCACAAAAAAAAAAAAAAAAACACTCCTTCCAAATCTGATTGTTTTCTTCTCCCACTAAACAACCCTTTAATTTCCCTCAGGGTGTCATCCTTGACAGACCCTGTCCTTCACATCCCACATTAATAATGTCACTTGATCTGCGTATTTACATCTACGCAATATAAAACGTCTCCATGTCTCTCTCAACCTTTATTCCACAGCCATTATTGTCCACAGTCTTGTGACATCCCGGATCAACTACTGCAATTCCGTTCTTCTTGGTCATCCTAATAAACCCCTTCTATAGTTACAGAGGGTTCAGATCTCTGTCACTTTACTCACCTGCAGCAGCTCCACTGGGTCCCTGTTAAATCTCCTATCATCTTCAAAATTATTCTACTCATGTTTAAAGCCATTTAGAAACGTGACCCTCCATATATATTTGACCTTCTACAGGTCTACATCTACACCCAGTCCTCTAGATCAGCCTTCTCAAAGTGCTGTAGCCTAAAATAAAACATGAGCGATAAAACACAAGAAATTACAAAAGAATAAAATCAGATTGTCGAAGCAACAAAACCGTTTTAAGACCATTAAGCGACAACAAGACATCTCCAGCTGAGATAAAAGCCAGAGATATAAAGTGTTTTAAGAGATTATTTAAAATCAGGAAGAGAGTACTTCAGTTGTCATTTTTACCACATTAAAAAAGTTTTGACTTTTTTGTATTTTTAAACGACATGTAAAAAAACTCACTCAAAAACAAAACAAAGGACTTCAAAAACACAATCAGCTTTGAAAATATGTACATACAATATTTGAGCAAAGTTTTTTTCTTAGTTAAGTTACCTTTTTATAAAGTTAATTGTGGTAGAATGCCACAGATGGTTTGTTGATCTGATTCACCAATTCCGACAGCCTCTTGATGTCATTCCAGACCAATTCCAGGAGGTTTAGATCAGTCACTTTTAATCCCATTTTCCTTTGGGATTGATAGGCGTGGCAGATTGAAATGGACAATCAGTGACTGGAATTGTCATTAACCAAAACCTTGGGTTGAGCTTCACTGTGAGGTACAGCTTGTACTGCATGTACTGTGTTAGAATAATAATGTCCCATTTCATGATTTTGATTGGTGATTTGTTCACTTACTTGAATAAACAGTAAAAGCTAAGAATCTTGAAATTAAAACAGAAAATACGTGTCACTTCTAGTGACGCATATGTATCGTAAAAGCATGCTTCTTATTTTCTGTGTAAAAAGGTTTTTACAATGTTTCACGGCACAGCCTGTGTAAATGCAGAGAGGGAGATCTGGAACAGCTGGAAAATGTAATCACTCCTTTTTACTCTTCACGGGCTGCATGCGCCACAGTTTGGGGGAAAGCCATATCCTATGTTGCATATAATTAGCCATCATAACTAACAACCCCCTGATTTGCTACCCTGTGTGCATCACAGAGATAGCACAGATGACAAGGAATTTAGTAACGTACAGCATTGAAGATAAAAGAAAATATCAGGATTTCTCTTTGAGGGGATTTCTTAGACAGCTTGTGACTTCTACTCCAGACGCGTTCAAACAAGGGATGATTGCTTGGCCTGATATAATGACACAGTTTATGGGAGATAAGGCTGAAGAGGAAAATGAGGCAGAGCAAAAGCAACCCTTTTGTTGTGTTCAGATAGTGACAGTTGAAAGAGCAAATGTGTCAAAGTACGATGTTTCAGGGTAAAGTGGTGCAAATATTTTGGAGTTACCTTTTTAATCAAACAATAAAAAAAAACAATTTATAAAAACTGTTTATTGCTTTCTTACAGTGACATGTATTTATTTTTGCAGTTTGCAAGCTACGAAAAACATATAAAGGATCTGACTTTCTCTTCAGTTTAAAATATGGTGATGAACATGTCTTTGTATTTTGGAGAAGATATGGCCTAGGGATTATGCATTTGGAATACCTTAGAATATTCCTTTTGATCCTGTGTGGCCTCGATAAAATCTTAATATGCGGAGAAAGATCCTTTTGTATTGTGTTGATTTTCATCTCAAAGCGCTGAAAGGCATTTTAGGCAATTATCTACACTTACTTTGTTGCGTTTTTAATATTTCACCTTATACAACTTTAGCTTTCCATTTCCAGTGGCCTAAACAAATCTTTGTACAATCATCCGCATCCCTTTTCAGCTCACTGCACAGTATCACTTTTTATCTTTTGAAGAGATCAGTGAAAGCAAATCTACTCTATATATATGCAAATAAGCCACTAAAAGTGTGCTGCAAATCTTCTCATTATTAGAAATGCTTTGTGAGGCAGAGGAAATATAAGTTTTAACTAAGATGCAAAAGCGGCTCAAATCCCAATGAGAGTAAGGCCGCAAATCCCAATGAGTGTAAGGCCGCACTGCAACTCATGTAATTTACTTACAAGGACAAAAGGGATTAAACTGGCAAAAGATTTGTCTAAGTTGCTTTGTACCAAAAGTAGAAAATCGCTTTTGATTTATATCTCTGTCATATCCACAAGGCTGTGTGCAGGTTCTTGGGTGTGTGTGTGTTTGTCCTTACCTCCTCTGATTGCAGGGTGTGACCAGAAGTTCTGTCCTCATAGCTGGAGCTTGTAAAGCCCAAAGCCAGATGCCTCTGGTTGCTCTGTTTGGTCCCCTGGTTCATGCTGTCAGGACCCCTCTACAGTTGTCGACCATTACTCATCTGCCTATCTACTCTGCGGTGCTCCACTACCTCTCACGTCTCTTCCTGGAACAAAGAACAAGGATTACTACCAAGTAGCACTGCTCACCACCACCAGCTGATCGGAGCATATGTGGGTATACTCACCTATCCCTCTTTGAACTCCACCATCTTTCCAATACCAAGCCAACCATCGCATCCACCGTTTTCAGCATATCTCAACCATACCCTACCCCTATATACTTATGACTTACCTCTGCATCTTAGTGCCATCCTGAATTTATCCAATGAATCTAGAAGAACCATTCATTCTTTCACATGAATCAATAAACTGTTAAAACGTTTCTTTGGTGTCCGTAGTTGTAGTCTGCACAAAGGTTTCAAGCAAAACCAAATGAGGGTCTCTTTCTCTGTTATGCTACTGAACATGAATTTAGGGACATCATCAAGAGTTTATGAAAGGTTTCCCTCTGTATGTCATGGATCATCCTGGATTTGGAAATGTTAGCAACTTCTTTGCTTTAACACACCTGACTCAAATATTGGCTCATTAGCAGAGCTCTGTGGAGATACACTGCATTCTGACGTGGCACAGAGGTTAGGGAGTTCGTCTTGCAATTGGCGGGATGCCGGTGCGATCCCCCGAACTGACTGTCTCTGTCGTTGTGTCCTTGGGCAAGACACTTCACCTGCATTGCCTGCTGGCGGTGGTCAGAGGGCCGGGTGGCGCCGGTGCATGGCAGCCTCACCTCTGTCAGCCTGCCCCAGGGCAGCTGTAGCTACTAACATAGCTCACCACCGTCAGGGTGTGAATGTGTGTGTGAATGACTGACTGTAGTGTAAAGCGCTTTGGAGGTCGTCAAGACAAGTTAAAAGCGCTATACAAGTACAAGCCATTTACCATTCTAGAAAGGCAGTTTAGCTGTTTCATTCAGCTGTGTGGGGCAAGGCACACATCTAAAAGTTACAGGACACTGGTCATTAAAGGTATACTATGCAACCGGGGTTGATTTTCCAGCGAGGCTCCCCCCAGAGGGCGAAAGTAAAAGTGCACTGTCGTAAAGATGCTCAGCTGTTCTCGGTTTCTCCTTCAAGCCAGGCGCGGTTGTTTTGAGCTTAGCAGACAGGCGAACGCAACGAAAAGTCGAAAAAACGGCAGTACAAACAATGACTAACACAGTGAAAGTATGAACATGCACAGAGAGAGAGAGATAAACCATTCCAATGTTACTTAGAATCCCATCAGCAGAAATGTGAGGTCCGCGTCAGCCTTGCAGCCTTCTTTTTCTTTTAGCTTTCGCCATTCGGAAAAAGACTCCTCTCTCTATCCAGAGCACTTTTCCTCTTTCTTGCCTGCTCCGACATGGGCTTTCGCTGTTTTCTCGCTGGTTCCGCCATGATAACTGCACAAATATCGCCACCGCGCTAGCAACGAGCATGCCTTTCACTGGGGGCGTGTAGCAGTTCTTGCCGTAAAGCTAGACCGATTCTCGCGAGACTTCTGAGCCTGTGGGTGCGACCCGAGGGCTCCTGCAATGGCATACCGCGCACGTAACGTCACCGACTCAAGAGCAACGCCCCTTTTGCCGCTTAGGTAGGGCATACAGGTAGAGAACGCCCGTAGCAACCAGCTATTACACGCACAACAGAACCAGCGATATGACCGACTTTGCAGCCCTTAAACTTTCCCAAGACGATGTCCCAGGTGCACGGATTACTGGCCGCACTGTCGAAGAACACACCAACCTTCAGCTCAAAGGATGGCTTGAGTGTTGAGGGCCTAAAAGACCGGAAAACGGGCCGAGTTTATCGAACGGTAAGCTTTGTTTTTTTTTAATCCTGCGCGGCGGTCATGGCGTCATCGGCCGTTTTTTTTTGTTTGTAATCACCGTCCAGGGATCGGTATATATTTCATGTTTGTCTTATTTGAAATGTTTTTGAGTAAGCTATCCTGGTAGCAGGGTATCATGTTAGCGCCTGCTACCATGATAGCCTATATGCTATCATGGTAGAAGGCGCTTCAATATTAACATGTCGGCCACCAAAATACTCTTACCTGTTCACTACTTGATGTCGCTGGAATTGGGTCAGGATGTTCTTGGGTTGGGCCCTTTCCTCCAACAAAATGCTTGCTACATATGTAGGTGAATTTGGTAACTTTTTCCGGGTTGAACTGTTGTGTAGGCTGACCGCACCGGTGTACCCAGCGCACACATTTCTCCTTGGCAGTCTTGAAGAAAACATCCTTCACATGCGGCCGATCAGCGTACCTCGAGTCGCTGTTGCACGTTCCATAGCAACAATGTTTAAAAACCATGGTTTTAGATTTGGAAAAAGCAGTCGTTTACCGAGTAAAACCAAGGTTAACGCACGTCTCTTTTACAGCGAAACAGCGGCGGACTATGCAAGCTTGCCCTACTGCGTACCACGTGATGTGACGTCATCATGACGTTACGTTTCTAAAAATAGCTCGCTCGCGGTACGCCATTGCAAGTACGGTATTTCCCCTACAGACCACCAGGGCGGCCGAGAAAACCTCTGTTCGACCTGAAATGACTCATTTAATCATCCAAAACGGTATGGAACACATTAATTAACTGAAAAATGTTGCATAGTATGCCTTTAAGAATTTTGGATTTGAGACCACTGCACTGGACAGTCTAAAATGCCAACTGTGTGCTTATTTTGTCTTTGTATTAGAACTGCAACTCCTGTTTTACGAACAATCTCACCCAGAACATCCCTATCTAATATTAAATAGATAATTATTGACCACTTACGGCAGATGGCTGGACAAGCTAATTTGAACACTGTTCCTGTATCTTTTATTGTTCTCTACCGGATATTGGAAATTATCCACACAATTCTGATTGGTGGACATCTACATTTTTGGGATTCTGCTTTTACTAAAATAATTGCAGTCTGCTGGTTTTGGCATACAAGTCTTAATGTTTATTGATGTGTTTAGGAACCATGTGTATCATGGATAAGATATTTGGATACACCCCTCCGTCTCAAAGCACATACAAGGGTTCAAAGCTGTTGCACTGTTCCAAGCAGCACATACCTATTCCTAGGCTTGGCCCAGCAAAGTCAAAGCACTGACTTTCAAAGCTGTGCTTGTTCTCTTTGCCATCATCATTACTGAAGCTACAGATGGTACCTGTTTCGCCAGGGCTACTGCAAAGCAGGGGTTTCTCAGTGAGGCTATTCCTGCAAGGGCATAGAGGGCTGTGGTGATGGTGGTTTGATGTGTAAAAATGTTGGAAGTTAAATGTTTTATGCCCCAAGAGAGTTTCAACTATCACGTGTTTCCCTCATCCTACATGAAGACATGTTCTTATTCAAGTCTGCACAGAGTGTTACTGCAACACTCTTCTGTCTCTGATATGTTATAAATAATTCCCTAAGTCAAAGTGGTTTGTTAGATAGCAGCTGTTCTAATAGAAAGATATTATCTTACATAACCTTTATAGATAGGTTTTCATAAGAAATGTTAAATTTTCCATTTTCTTTTTCATTTATTTTCCATGACTATATCAATTATATAGAACATAAACATAAATTAAAAAATGTTTTAAATTACAGCAGTCTACATGACAGCAACTGTCAAAATACATAGAGTCCCAGCACCATATTCAAAATAGTTCACAAACAAATTTAGTGTTTTTTTAAACTCACTAATACACTCCTGAACAAATCTTCAGACTGGGCTAGAAAATAAAAGCCTTTGGGGTTCATGCTATTAGACAGTATCAAGCTTGTAAACCGAGCTAAAACAACAAAAAAACAATAAAAAAGGAGAAGAAACAGGAAAAGCCAAAAAAAAAATAGAGTAGCCAAATGATTAAAACTGCATTTATACACAAACAGGCTGTACATCACCTCATTTACAGTTTAACATAGCCATAAAAGTCATAATCTGTATATAAAACTTACTTTCTTGTCATTTTCTGCCAGGCACTGACATTGTCGTGACTGTTTGATGGCATAGACCAGTGGTGTCCAAAGTCAGTCCTCAAGGGCCGGTGTCTTGTATCTTTTAGGTCCTGGTTTAACAAAGCTGAGCCTAGTGAGTGCTTAATTAGTAGACCTCTGCATATATATTTTTTTATATATCTATTATTTTTGTGGTAATTTTATGTGGCACTGGTGGCCGTTTTATTGAAAGTAGGCTGACAGGAGAGGGGGGCTGAGAAAGGGGAAAGACTTGCAGCAAAAGACTGCAGGCCGAAGTCAAACCTAGGTTAGCCACATCGAGAATTAAGGCACACCTCAGCATGGACTGAGGCGCCCACTCCCCCTACACCACCGGTGCGATATCTCTGCATACATTGATAACAAACTAAGAAGGTAAACCATTAATTTGACCCAGATGTGTTGGAGCAGGGACAAATCTAAAACAGGCAGAAGACCTGGGGTCCGTTCTTCGTACGTTGCTTAAAACATCCAAGATCAAATGACACATCCAAGATGATTTCCTCCGGCTAATCATGATCCGGCTAATTGGGTTCTTCGAACACACCTGTTGTTTACGATTAGTATGGCTGGATTGAGTTATCTGAGACAACTGCGCGTTCATGCGTTTGTTTAAAAGGGGAAATGTATCGATAGTAGAAACAATGATCAGCAGTGCTGCTATTGGCTGTTCAGCAAAGAACGCCCACAGTTTTTCTCCCAAGCAGAACAAGAGCTTGGAAGGTTATGCCGAATTTAAGTCATTAATTAAAACACCTCAAAATCTGTTAAAGCCAGGAGAGAGGGCTGGCAAAAAGTAGCAGACAAATTAATGCATAAATACTGTCCATGGTAGATGTTTCTATCACTTTCTACAGTATGAATTTTTGCATTTTAATAATTTGATATTATTTGTTCTTTTATGTCAGAGCCTCCACGGGACCCACTAGAACATGGGGACAAGTAAAAGTGAAATACAAGAATATTCTACAAAATGGTAGCCTTTAATTATTATACTTTATTTTAAAAAGGCACTTGTTACGTCAAGAGATCCAAATTTCAGTGTCATTCCTCAGAGACAGGAAGTAAAGGACACGTGCAAACTGGGAATTTTAATAAAAAAAAAATCTTTATCCATAAAAAATTAAAATTTTCCTTTTCCCAAGTCATCCACAGTTTACACGGTAAAACTGTATTGCTCCGTGGCTAGACAATCCATCCATAGTTTTTTTCTAATACAATATACGGCTCGACAGGAAGCAAGCCTTTCAAAGTAAACTAAACTTCACAATAAAATTGCCCGAACAAATCTTCTTACTGAATGGGATAAAAATAAAAAGCAAACCATCATACAAATAACTTAAATATTTTAGATTTATGGCTCCAACATCACTTTTTCCTCTTTAAAAGCCACTGTTAAATGATGTTTGTCTGTTTATAACAGCCACCAAGAAAAATCTATCTACAGTTACACTGTCGCGCTGCTCTAAAGGATCCTGTCTATTGCGCAATACGCGATTAATTCGAAAAACTCTGCAAATTATTCTTGCACCTTCCGCAACAGGTTGCAGTGGTAAAAATGGACATGGCTACTGCAGACTTCCCTTTCTCCTCCGCTTATACAGCCGTGATCTAATCTTGTTTACATGAAATAAGCCTGCTCGAGAGCAGGCTTAAACTGGCGCACATGTTGCTATGACAACAAGTGCAGGATGTCTTTCGAAGAACCAAACGATCCAAGATCATGCCAAATCATCAACAATGAAATCCTGCTAACTGAGTTAGCGACGTACGAAGAACGGACCCCTGGACACACCTGGCATAGACAAAAAAAGTTGTATGTCTTTGATGTGGCAGGATTCTTGAGATCAACAAGAAAGGCCCTTTGCACTGCAACAGCAGGATTTTTGATAAGGCACAGCCTTCAATAAAGGAAATTCCTATGGAGAGGTCCCAGATGGATGTGAGTGAAGCTAGGCGGAGTGACATCCGTCTGGCAAGGGTCAGGTTACATTTTTCATGCCCTGGTTGTCATGGTTGGTTATTCAAGCTACCAGTTTTGGACCATCCTATCCAAATCAGATATAGATTTACATGAAAACCCCAGTATAGCCATAGTTTCTTAAATACTCAGTTCAGCACCAACCACCATGCCACTCTAAAAGTCTTTTGAATCCCTGTTTAAGTGATTTAAATGCATTGAGTTGCTTCCAAGCAACTGGATAAACTGTTTTAAAGAGCAATTGAACAGGTGTCCCTAATAAACTGGCCAGTGAATGTGTATCCATGAAACATTGTGGAGGGTAGCCTGATTGCACAGAAAACTCATCTTTTGGTTTGATGTCTTAAGAGCTGAAAAAGTGATTTAGAACATCACCACACCTAGCAGGAGTACCCAGGTCACCATGATGAGAGTGGCTGAGAGTCCATTAGTAGACTGTTTGTGTTGGTCATACCACAAATCACTTTGATCTGTGTAGAGGAAAATAACCATTTTCTTTCTTGTTAAATACTCTTTCCTGAGGTCGGATTAGCGGAAGTTGATGTAAAAGCATACACATGAAAAATCCTGTAATTACTTCTTGAGAGAAAACTCAACAACTTCAGATTTTGCCCCTAAAGCCAAATGCCAAATAATCAGCCAGGAGACTTCTGTGAAGCAGAACAGAGGGTAAACAAAATGGCATCTTTCAACTATATTTTTGCTTGTGAACAACCTTTGAAAAACTGTAAATAACTTCAATTTGATATGTGAAACACCCCAGGCTCTTCAGATTCTACAAAAGGTTGAATGATTTTAAATGTCACCAAGGGGCAATAAGCAGATCTCAGACATTCTGTTACCATCAAAGTGTTTGGTCTGTGTTTTTTATGAAAAGGTTGTCTTTACCCACTGTAAGCTTTTAGTACATATAGATAATTGAACCACTGACACGATAACTCCAACACATGTGTGTAATGCACACATAACTCAAAGCTGGGGCTCATAAAAATAACTAAAATAGTCTGTTTGTGCTGACTTTGACAGCATAATGGGGGAAAATGTTAATTAATTCTCTGGAAGTGTTTATACAGAATGTGAGATGAATATCAGCCTGAATGTGTTGTACCCAGATAAGTTATGGAGGATGTTGACAGCCTGTTTTCATTATAAGACTGAAAAACTAAAGGTCAAATACGGTTTTCTACTGCTTTAGATATTTTGACATTTTGGCCATCTGCAATAAAATTAAAATATGCAGTTATTTGTTTTGAAAAACCCAAATGCCAAATAAGTCCCAATTCCTACTTCCCTTGTTGAGGTTTACTGTTATTCTGACCAACAGAGCTGGAATATTTAGCAGATTTTGAGATATTTCCAGAAGGACTTGGGATAAGAAAAACAAACATTACTCCTTAAAAATAATATTTCTGAAGCCTGCTGGTAGATAAGTGCAACAAAGAGTGGCAACTTGGGAGTGATGCAACACAATGCGATGCAAAGCACGGCAACAGACGCTTTTATAGCAGCGCAGAAGGTGCGATCTTGGCAATTAAAGCGAAGCCAGAGCGACACAACACCTGCAATGCATGCGCAGCGATAGTGGCTGGAGTTAAAAAATCTAAACTTGTGTGTCTTGTCACGTTGTGACAACCAATCAGTAATTGAATAGGGAGTGAAGGACTATAGCGGAGACAAAGCTGTTTTCATTCAACATGGAAGAAAAGCTGATAGTGGCAGTCTGCAGTCGGCCTGAGTTGTGTGACTTAACCAATTACTACTGTTGAGGCAAATCCAGAAAGGACCGAGCCTGCAGAAGAGTTAGTGAGGAGACTGGAAGGGCAGTTCAGGGAAAGCATCATTAGATAGCACCTTTGTACTACTGTATTTCTGGCTTCTCACCCGCTGTGCAATAGCTGTTGCCCACAATGCGAACTGCCGGCGATATGTCAGGTGAGCGACATGTAAAAATTGCGACATTGTGGCCGAATTCGCATCCAGCGTGAACACACCATGAAACGCAAATGCTACGTGAGCAAAATTGCAAACTGGATGCCATCCTTGCACAGAATTGCAGACCAGTTGTGGGTCTGAACTCGTGCATCTTGGAGTTGCAAGTTGCAAGTTCGGCTTGGCGGAGTTGACCACAATTTTGGATGTTTGGATTTGCAGTTGAGACGTACCAGTGAAACTTTAAGGCAGACAGAAAATTACTAACAGTCAGCCTAATAAAGCATTGCTGTTATGAACTGGCTTCCCATGTCAGCCTTGGAAGGCTGGCTATCTCAGTTTCTCATGGATGTTATTTAAACATAAACAAGATGCCGCTGCCCCCCCATCTGTGGACCTGTATCAAAGCTTTACCAAAACTGACTGATAAACACTCCGTAACCTCTAATAGACTATGGCTGGAGGGCTACCTGGGACAGTGTTTCACAGACTTACACTAACACACACACACACACACACACACACACACACACACACACACACACACACACACACACACACAGAGCTATAACCCCCCAACTCACCACCTCTGCTGCACTTTCCTCTGCTATTCTGCTTGCTTTCTATTTTAGCTGTTACAATGGATGATGCTGATAAACCTGATATTCAGCCAAACACAGAACTACAATTTACAAGGTTTATTGAAGGGGATGAGTCATGCCAGGTGAGGAAGAACCAGACTTGACAGATGAATAATGGCTGATGGTGCAGGCAGGTAGGGATGAGCAGGGGACCAGAAGATGCAGGTAGTGACAGACCAGAACAGACGATGTGGACCAGGAAACCACGAGAGTAGGCAGAGCAAGCAGCTGGAACTCACAGGGAAACAGGCAGACTTGTGCAGCAAGCAGACACAAGGAACTTTCATCAGAAGAGTCCAGCACGCTGAGCACACAGGAACTGGTTGAGGCAGGGAACATCTCACAAGACCAGATGAGTTGTTCTGGCCATGAGTGTATGAGAGGCAGGTATATGTAGGTAGGTGAACAGGTGACCAGAGTTGACAGTAATTGCTGGCAGCAGGTGGAGCTCATCTGAGCTGATTGACTGGTGACTGAGGTGTGGACAGAACTGATTGGGTGGTGACAGATGGCTGTTGGCTGAGGGGAGTGGAAACTAATTAGTCCAGAACAGAGCAAACAAAAAATTAAATCATGACAGCTGTAGTTTTCAGAAAAGTTAAATGAGAGACCTATGTTTTTATTTTTTAATCTTTTCAATGCTATTGTGAAAAAAAGCCCACTGTAACCCTTGGGCATTACCTGTTTGTTTATTTGTCTTTTATGTGTACTCTTAGCCAGAGTGGCTATGAGTAAGAAATTTCACCACGGTGACACGTGGTGACAATAAAGAATCTTTGAATCTATTTTCGGTGTAGCTTATAGAAAAGTTGGACACAACTATTTTGGATCAGAGATCCCCAAGGCTTCACTTTATTTTATCTTTATTTCTCTGATTGTTAGAGTTAAAGCTTGTTACTTACAATGACACAAAAGGAGCTTAGTTTTCAGTTAAGTTTGAATGTTAGTAATGAAGCTTGTTACAATGAAACTAAAGAAGTCTAGTGTTGAAGTTTGTTTATGTTTTATTTTCCTATATTATGTTCTGATCCTCTGTAATGTTTTTCTGTTTATGTATAGCACTTTGAGTTGTGTAATTACTGAAAAATTCTCTTTAAAATCCACTAGCCTTCCCTTGGAAATACACTCAAAAAATGTACTGCATGTATGGCATAACACAAAGGATAAATATTTGGAAAAGTACCTCTTGTCTAATGTTAAATATGGTTGAGGATCAGTGATGGAATGGGTCTTTTTCTCTTCCACAAGCCCTGGAAACATGATTTGAGTACATGGCATCATGGTCCTCTTGAAAGTTTAATTAAAATGCAGGTGCCTTCTCTCAGAAACTAAAAGTGGGTTGTTTCTGGGTCCTTCAGTAGGGCAATTATTCAAAGCACATGGCCAAATCATATAGAAGGGGCGATCTCAGTTCCTAGACCAAAATCCCATCAACACTTGTGGTGTTACTCTGGATGATCAAGACAGATTCTGCAAAAAGGAAGAGTTACATATTTGCTTCAACTATGTGAAATGTCATAGGAGAAATTATTGTTTTAACTTTAAACTAAGGACCAAACAGTAGCCATAGAATAAGACACATGGGTGGGTTAAAATCTGAAATTTGATTGTGGCTTTTTTCCCCACAGATCAGTAACACAGGTGTGTCTCAAAATATTTAATATTGTGAAAAGTTGATATTTTTAGTCTCTCGTGTCAGAAAGTGAAACATACAGGCATATTCAATAAATTAGAATATGGGTTCCAATGTAGCTGATTTGTCAGAATAAAAATACGTTTTGAAAATAACAACCTTTAAAGTGTAACTCACCCCGGTTTAAAGGCATACCCCGCCCCCAGACACATGTTGAAAGATGCCACCAAAGTGAGCGTTTACAGAAAACACAGATGAGTGGGGGAAGTTTTAAGTAGTGCTCAATGCTGCGGTGGTCAGGACTAGGGAAAGTAACCTGTTGAAACATGGAGTGACCAGAGCAACATCTGGTGGTTTTGCCATGGATCTATCTTTTGAGATAGAGAATTTTTCACCCTTCAAACCATGCTATGGTGACGAAGGAATATACCATATTGAACCAATAGGAAAATTCAACTGCAAGGTTGTTCCTGGCACACTAATGTGTGAGATTGCTGACCTCATCCCTGTAGTGGGACTCACAGCTGAATTACTTCATTAAAGACTGGTAAATATGTATACAACACAATTTAAAACCATTATCCATAGATAATATCTGTGTTGATAGCCTATAGAGTTTAGTTTCTAATACATATTTCACGTATCATTTGATGATTAAAGTTCATCAAGATGGATACTTACACTTGTAAAAATAAATACCTACTTGGTCATTGTCCAAAAAAGAGTTTAGTTAGACAACAGCGCTTGCTTTCTGGAAATTCCCTGGTTCAAATCCCACAGAATGCAAAACATTCTGCAAGAAGGAAGTTTGAACAGACGCCGCAGCAGTCCCAAGATCACACTCCTGTATTTCATGATCCAAACAGGAAATGTAAGGCAATAGACAGCATAAAGTTTCAGTAAATTTCAGAAAAGAATTACTGCACCAACTTACACTACCTTGACTAGTGTAAACAAAACGTTAACACAGAAACGCAAGAAAACGCTGGGGGTTTTTGAGGATAAAATCTGATACTTAAGCAGACAGATAATGTGTTTTGCCCTAAAAAAAATGAAAACCATGGGTGTTTTTTTATTATTTATGAGGCATAGCAACAAAAAGGACCACATGAACTTCTCTTCTCGCCAGTGCTCTTTCGGCAACCGGAGCTGCAGCTGGCCGCTGTTTCCCTAGGAGCAGTGTGAGTGGGGGTTTGTGGCAAACCCGGAACTGGATCAGGACCGTAACCCGCACCCTAGTCAGTGTGAGCCCTGGGTAAAACAACAATTACAGTCGAAATGGAATGTTTTTTGGTCTAAGTTTAGCTTTTCTGTTCTGGTGATAAACACACTATATGTCAATGTGAGCGACTGTTTTGGGAATTAAGATGTGAGCAAAGATAACCATTGAGAATAAAATGGATACCAGGCAATAGTATGAAAAATGAAAGAGAAATAGTTCATGTTGAATTGTGAACTTAGTTAAAATCTTTTAGCTGGCGAACTATGAAAATTTATTGTTTTTTAACTAAATTTAGAAGTTGTTCTCGTCGAGGATAAACTGTCAAAACGCTGCAAATGCATCTCCAAAAAAGGTTAAAAAACAAATAATCTCTGAAAACTGTTGAGGCGTTTGTTTAGATTCTCTCTTGCAGTTGTAAATTGACTGGATCATGCTTTCCTAAGTTTATTAGCTATTTGTTTACCTTTTGTGGATTAATAGATTCTGTTCTTAGTTTATTCTGTGTGCATTTTGTTATACTGTTTTCCCCTTCAGTTCATTGCTCATCTCTCCTCAACTCATTGGTGTCAACTGTCTCTTTGGTCTCTTTCTGATTACTTTCACCTGTGTTTACCTGGTCTTGTTACTCTTTGCTGGTTCCTTCTGCTGAGTCTATGGACGTATGCCTCGTGTCACCCTATGCCTCCTTGCTTGATGTATTCAGTTCCCGTTTGTCTTGATCTCTTGATCTCTTGTGTGAAGACCTTGTAAGCTTTTCTTTAATTATCTTTAACCTCTTTGCCAATACTTCATCCTGTTACTGGGTCCTTCCTTTTCCACATTATGAAAGAACCAGACTTGTGGAGAAGCATTATTTTCTTCCTCATATTTTCTGTGATTTCTTTTGATTTTCCCATTATGTGTGTTAAGGCCATCCTACCAAAAAGGACAGACAATCTACACCTTTGAGCATTCATTACGGTTCTGATGTCACAGACATTGCCATTCAAATTCGGCCCCGCCAGTGCTAGCTTAGTATGACAAAGTATCTCAGAAGGAGTGGAGTGAAGTTGCTGGCAAGTGGTTGCTCACTCTCCCTCTGTTCAGCCTTCAAAAAAGAAATTTAAGAAAGCTTTAAGATCTTGTTGTCTGTGCACCCATCAGATCTCAATCTTAGCCGTAAGAACTTGGATTAGCAGCCTGCAATAAGACAATGCAAATAAAGAAGACAATGCAAATAATGCGTTATTTTTCACTATTCGGTCTGGGCAAGGTTAGGGCTAAGTTTAGATAGATGATCCAGGATCGTTATTGTGTTGTTTTAGTGTGTTTTTGACAGTTGCGTCACTGGGTGAGCTGAATGTTTTATACTGTGACAGTCCCATGTTGGTTATAAAACTGTACTTCAAGCTTAAATTGGTTTATTTTGATCAGCTTTAAGAGACCTGATCAGTGAGGTTTTACTGTACTCATTTTGACCTAATTTAGCAGTCTTTTTCTTTTGGGTACTGTTTCCATTTAGTTGTGCTGTTTGTTCCTCATCCTCTTTCTTTTCTTCTCTCTCCCCCATTTTTTTGAAAACACCCTTTTTTCTGATTTGGTGGCATTTCCAAACTGTGAGGCTACCTGGCCCCTGTTGTAACAATGATTGGCTACTTGTCCAGTCTCTGCTATAAGCTGAGCCATCATTGCTCTCCTACTTAGTTTACTAGTTAGCTGCTAATTAGCTTACCTTGACTAGTTTGCCAATCAGCCAAGACACTCAGACACAACAATACACATCTTGGAGTGTCCTTGTTGCTTTGGAACCACAGTCTGTAATATCATGTTCCTCTTTTTGCCTATCATCTGATAAAGAAGCTGTGATTATTCCTCATTTACCACTTTTAATTAATTTATTAGTTGGTTGAGCGTTCACGCTACTGTCAGTTCGTTACCTTTATGAAATTGATGACAAATTACTGATCTCCAAATTAATATTTTTTCAGATTGGTCTTTAGTTAAAATTTGCTAGATTTTTGTATTTTATGCTTCTTCTTATTTTATCCTTTATGTATACAATAATGTAGTGAGTAATTTGAGCGTAGGTGGATAATTTATTGGCTAATTTATGTTAACTATAAAGTTAGTGTTTTAGTTAATAAATTCAAACATACATAAAGAACAGTTGTTGGTGGGTTTTTTTTCATTCGTGTAAAGTGATTACTGTCAGAAGGTCGAAGATCATACAACCCCTCTTCTTTGACTGTGTGTGCTAATTGTTGGTTCATCGTTAATAATTAGAATTATTATAAGTTTATATTTGTAAGTCCTGATAAGAGTTTTTTTTTTTTTATAAACCAATCCTAACTGTGCAACATGTGACACAAGGAAGCAGTGTAACTGAGCTGAACATCCACATATGTGCTTTCATTTACCTCCAATCACAAGTGCAAAAAGCACTTTCATCATCATCTGGGCTTTTTCAAAAATTTTAGAGTAATAGTAATTTAATGTATCATTATGACTTTGAAAACCATAATAAAAACAAATCTTTAAAAACAAATTCACTAACATAATTCCAGCATTTATTATATTTAATTCATGTTGATAATCCTAATTTATCTAAACTGATTTTTATATGATTTAACTTCAGACAGCAAAACTAAAGTTGTTTATTTATATGAATATTCGGTTTCTACTATACTTTTCAACATTTCAGAGCTTACAGTATTACAATTCAGCTTTGCTACACACAAATTATCCAATTATTACAAATCTAAAGCAGATTTCACATTCACAAACTTCTGACTCTCAATCCCTATAATACAAACTGTCAAAACTGTCTTGCTTGTACAAGGATATATATGTTGAGCTACTGGCATACCCGCTACCATTTGCATGTATTTATTCTTTAGCTTCTGTAATCTGATTAGTGAGCCCCAACCTGATGTTGCTGGAACCAATAGCAATCAGCGCTAACTTGGTCTGCAGGTGCCTCCGGCACGCAAACCGACAACAGTGACAAACTGGTGGTAATTTCTGCCAGCGCAACCTTTCAACCACCCACTCCCCTCTCCAATCCTCTCTACCGTGCTCCTTCCTTCCGTGCCCTTGTGATTAATGTTTCCCACTCTCCTCATGCTGCCCTTAAGAAAAGAGTAGCTTAGTGTTTTCTTTCCTATGCCACAGGTCCCCCAAATGGCAGTTAAATAGGATTAGATATTCTATTTGGGGCTGATGATGTTTTTGTGCATCTGTTTTAAGGCACAGGGAAAGCCTCCATGAAGTAGTTTTTTTTTTGGCAATTTGTGTCAGAAAAGAAGAAAGGTGCAGCATTTCGGGTGGGTTGATGCCTTGGCAGTGATGTTGCTGTGAAAAACAACACTGGAGGGAGAGAGATACGGATTTGAGGGGGGTGATTCATTTCAATCTGCCACAACGCTGCATGTGCCCAAAGCTGAAATCTCATCGTAGGTTCAGCCTTAATAAAGCTTGTTGGCATTAAGCCTTATTAGTCAGTAGTCAAACGCCAAAAGACATCTCACATCCCACGATGAGATTACACCATTGTCTTTCTGATTTCCTATTAAGAGGGATACTGCACTCGTTTCATGGACAGATAGGGTTCTGTAATGTAAAAATCCTCCGCTACACCTAGTTCTTCTCTGCCAGAGCAAACTGAGGTGAATTATGTAATAATCAAAACTTTTCTGTACCTTGCCCGGTTTCACAACATGCTTAGTTGTCTAACACAAAGAAAAAGGGCTTATCATTTAGGTATCAGTTAAACACAAAAAAATGAACAATATTTTTTCTGGTGATTTTCACTGAATACTTTTTCTGACTGTTCAGCACAGAAATACAGTTGGACCAGAGAATTTCTAATCTTTTTCAGGGGCCGTTTATCAGTTAATTCTTGAAGGAAAATATTTCTGGTTATTCCTTGTCTGTGTCTGATCAAGGTTTTATTTTTCTTCCCTTCTTTTCTATGTGATAGAAAAAACAAATTTCAAAAACTTGTGCTTGGTACGACCTGCCACAACGCTGTATGTGCAGGGTCGCTGGAGTCAACAGGCAACATAAGGGAAATCTATATGTTGCAGGGCCAATGAGTGAAGACAATCATGAATCCACCTAAGAGAAATTTTAATCACCGGCCCAACATATATATATATATGACTTTTTTTGGTATTATAGTAAACCTTGGTACCTGAAAAACCAATGTTAAATGAAAACATATAATGCCTTCGCAGAAAAGCTGCGGTTCATATTTGAATGAGCAGCCTGCTAACCATTAGGCTTCTAGACAGTTTTAACATATTGTTGCTCACTCTTTTTGTTAGTTTCACCCATCATCTAACTTTTCTGTACTTGCTCAAGAAATGCACCCCAGCAACATGATGCTATCATCATCAGGTTGCATTCTGGGCATGATTAGTTCAAGGTCAGGGACTGTGTTAGTTTTCCACCACATGTAGCATGTAGACCAGAAAGTTAAAATTAATTTGAACAACATCTGCTTGCACATCTTTTGTGAATGCCCCTCCCTGGCTTTTAGCAAACTGGAGTTGTTATGGCTTTTGTTCAAGTTTCCTTTTTGCCACTCTTCTGTAAAGGCCATATTTAAGTATTAAACAACTAATAGTGTTATGAACTAGAATCAGGCAAACCCAGTATTCAAACCCAACAAGTGAGGTTAAGGCAAAAAACAGGATTTTAATAATGAAAACAGGGACAGGCGGGCTCAATAGTCAAAAGGGCAGTCCAAAATCCGGTACACAAAAAGCAGTCCAAAATAGGCAGAGGTACAGACAGGGCAAAGCAAGCTCGGATAACCATGGGACAGAAACTAGTCGGTAAACCGGTAAATCAGTCAGACAGGGCAGGAAAAACAGATCAGGGAACAGGCTGGCTCAGAATCAAAAAGGCTCTCGGGTTATCATCAACAGGTCACACAAGAAAGGAACGCTGGAACAAAACTCACCGTGGCTCGTTAATGATCTGGCAGAGAACTGAAGACTGAGGCAGAACTATATAGTGGAGTGAGCAGGTGAACGGGAGTGAAGACTAATTACAAGTGACAGGTGGAAACTGAACTGAACTGATTGGCTAGTGACTGGAGGTTGACAGGTGAGCAGATCTGATAGGCTGGTAACTGGTGTTTGGGGAGTGACAGATAAACAGATTGAGTGAGCTGGCAGATTGCTGGGAAGAGACAGAACTGAACTGGAAACATAAATAAAATCGAACTACAATAAAATCTAACCTATTCCATAAACCAAAACTAATACAGAACCTAAACCCAAGACTAAACACAACACACACAAGCTATAATAGAAACCAAACAAGAAAGAGCCCAAAACCAAAACTGATTTTAAAGACCGGAGAGATAACTAATACATCAAAATTAACAAACAGCTGAAACAAAACCCAAATCCTGACAGAGCCCCTCCCTTAAGGACGGATACCAGACGTCCTTAAACAAGACAAATGATAAACAAAAACGGACTAGACCGGGCGGGTGGAGGGAGGTGCAGGACGGAGGGCTAGAATCAAATAAATGTCCAAATATAAACTCAAACAAAACAAGACGAGTCAAGTTCTCAGGCGGGCGTCCAGGAGGACGGCCCCGACGAGTCAGGTTCTCAGGCGGTCGTCCAGGAGGACGGCCCCGACGAGTCAGGTTCTCAGGCGGGCGTCCAGGAGGACGGCCCAGACGAGTCAGGTTTTCAGGCGGGCGTCCAGCAGGACGGCCCCGACGAGTCAGGTTCTCAGGCGGGCGTCGAGGAGGACGGCCTCGGTGTGTCAGGTTGTCCGGCGGACGTCCCGAAGGACGGCCTCGGTGTGTCAGGTTGTTCGGCGGACGTCCCGAAGGACGGCCTCGGCGTGTCAGGTTGTCCGGCGGACGTCCCGAAGGACGGCCTCGGCGTGTCAGGTTGTCCGGCGGACGTCCCGAAGGACGGCCTCGGCGTGTCAGGTTGTCCGGCGGACGTCCCGAAGGACAGTCTCGGCGTGTCAGGTTGTCCGGCGGACGTCCCGAAGGACGATCTCGGCGTGTCAGGTTCTCCGGCGGACGTCCTCGGCGTGTCAGGTTCTCCGGCGGACGTCCTAGGCGTGTCAGGTTCTCCGGCGGACGTCCTAGGTGTGTCAGGTTCTCCGGCGGACGTCCTAGGCGTGTCAGGTTCTCCGGCGGACGTCCCGGCGGACGACCCCTGTGAGACAGGTAATCCGGCGGGTGTCCTGTAGGACGGCCCCGGTTAGCAAAGATGTCCGGCGGCCGGTGGCGGAGCAGGTCTCTCATAGGCCGGCGGCGGAGCAGGTCTCTCGGAGACCGCCGGCAGAGCAGCAACCTCGGGGACCGTCGGTAGAACAGGACCCTCAGGAACCGACGTCTGGAGAGAGAGAGAACAGAACCTGCCGCCGGACTAAAGGCTGGAGACAGCGCCGGACTAAGAGCTAGAAGAGAGGCCTGGCTAAAGAGTTCAGGAGGCGCCTGGCTACAGAGTTCAGGAGGCGCCTGGCTACAGAGTTCAGGAGGCGCCTGGCTACAGAGTTCAGGAGGCGCCTGGCTACAGAGTTCAGGAGGAGCCTGGCTACAGGCTTCAGGTTCAGTCGGCCCCTGGCTACTGGCTTCAGGTTCAGTCGGCCCCTGGCTACTGGCTTCAGGTTCAGTCGGCCCCTGGCTACTGGCTTCAGGTTCAGTCGGCCCCTGGCTACTGGCTTCAGGTTCAGACGGCCCCTGGCTACAGGCTTCAGGTTCAGACGGCCCCTGGCTACAGGCTTCAGGTTCAGACGGCCCCTGGCTACAGGCTACAGGTTCAGACGGCCCCTGGCTACAGACTACAGGTTCAGACGGCCCCTGGCTACAGGCTACAGGTTCAGACGGGGCCTGGCTACAGGCTTCAGATGCTCCCAGACCCTTTAACACCCAGAACCTCATCAGTAACCCTTCCAGAACCTCCGACAAAGACAGTTTGGTCAGCCACTTGGGAAATTGGCTGTCAAGCCAAAGATGAGGGGGTAAGAGCTTCAGAAGAGGTCCAGGAGCCTCCAAGTCTCCATGGGGCTCTGGGTGCTTGTCTTCTCGGCGAGGCCCCCGACGGAGCTTGTCGTTCGGGCGAGAGCCACGACGCCGCTTGTCGTCTGGGCGAGGGCCACGGCGCCGCTTGTCGTCTGGGCGAGGGCCACGGCGCCGCTTGTCGTCTGGGCGAGGGCCACGGCGCCCAGTGTCCCGATGAGCCCCCGAGTTGCGGCCTGAAAGAGGGCTCGTCTGAACCCCCTCATCGTGGGCCAGTGGTAGACCCTCCTGGGTTCCCACGTCGCAGACTGGTGGCGGACCCTCCTGGGTTCCCACGTCGCAGACTGGTGGCGGACCCTCCTGGGTTCCCACGTCGCAGACTGGCGGCGGACCCTCCTGGGTTCCCACGTCGCAGACTGGCGGCGGACCCTCCTGGGTTCCCACGTCGCAGACTGGCGGCGGACCCTCCGGGGTTGCAGCGTCTTGGGCCGGCTGCGCAGACAGTGCTGCCTTATAGCTGCCGGAGGCCGGCACTGGAGCTGAGGTAGGAGGCGGGTCCTCTGGGACAGGTGCAGGTGCCGGGGCGTCGGCTGGACCCTTGGGGACAGGATTGAGTCCACTATAGAAACCCTGGAGAGCCGCTCTATAGTGCCCCTCGACCTCCTTTAATTTAGCCTCCAGCTCCTCTGAATACTGGCTGAAAAGAGCCTCCCTAAGGTCTTTAATAATAGGGGCAAAAGCTCTTAACTGGTCCTCCAGAGCCAGATCCTCAGCATCACGGGCGCCACCAGGAGGCGCTGTGGGCTGCTCAGCTCTGGGGAGCACCGGACTCCGATCCACTGGGCAGGAAGTGGCAACGGACGGGCGCGGTACTGACTCGCCTGTCGGCCGAACAGAACGGGTGAAGGAGCGACCCACAGGTTTCCGTCCCCTCCTCCGACGGCGGGACGGCAGGACTTGCTGGAGGTTTGATTCTGTCGGTAGAGCCGGGATCGGCGGAGCCCACAGCGTTCCCTGCATCTCCTCCTCTGGAGGGAGAGAGAGAAAAAGATCCGGGCGAAGATCCTGCACCACCTCCGCTTCGACCTCCATAAACAAAGTTGGGTCTGGATAAAACCCATGGGCAGAGCCGACAGCGGTGTCGCTGGGTGAGTGATCCCCTCTATTCTGAGCAGAACCTGAATTAGTGACAAAAAGCCCTCCCAATCGTAAGCTCGGAGCAGGCAGCGGGTTACTGCTGCTGCGGCTGCTGGAGAGATGGCGTCTGGGACCGATACCAGGGGGACAGAACGCCAATCTGGAACCCTCCCAAGCCATAGCGTGTGGAGGGGAAAAAAAACCTCTAAAAACTTGTTGGGCGATAGGTTTTAGTTGGGCCAGATCATTCTGTTATGAACTAGAATCAGGCAAACCCAGTATTCAAACCCAACAAGTGAGGTTAAGGCAAAAAACAGGATTTTAATAATGAAAACAGGGACAGGCGGGCTCAATAGTCAAAAGGGCAGTCCAAAATCCGGTACACAAAAAGCAGTCCAAAATAGGCAGAGGTACAGACAGGGCAAAGCAAGCTCGGATAACCATGGGACAGAAACTAGTCGGTAAACCGGTAAATCAGTCAGACAGGGCAGGAAAAACAGATCAGGGAACAGGCTGGCTCAGAATCAAAAAGGCTCTCGGGTTATCATCAACAGGTCACACAAGAAAGGAACGCTGGAACAAAACTCACCGTGGCTCGTTAATGATCTGGCAGAGAACTGAAGACCGAGGCAGAACTATATAGTGGAGTGAGCAGGTGAACGGGAGTGAAGACTAATTACAAGTGACAGGTGGAAACTGAACTGAACTGATTGGCTAGTGACTGGAGGTTGACAGGTGAGCAGATCTGATAGGCTGGTAACTGGTGTTTGGGGAGTGACAGATAAACAGATTGAGTGAGCTGGCAGATTGCTGGGAAGAGACAGAACTGAACTGGAAACATAAATAAAATCGAACTACAGTAAAATCTAACCTATTCCATAAACCAAAACTAATACAGAACCTAAACCCAAGACTAAACACAACACACACAAGCTATAATAGAAACCAAACAAGAAAGAGCCCAAAACCAAAACTGATTTTAAAGACCGGAGAGATAACTAATACATCAAAATTAACAAACAGCTGAAACAAAACCCAAATCCTGACAAATAGCTGTCATGTAAACAGGTTTTCCACCAGTGGACCTCTGTAGCCCCTCCAGAGCTACCATGAATCCTCTTGGCTGCTTCTATGATTAATGCCCTCAGTACCAAGTGGATGGCCATGTCTTGGTAGGTTTGGAGTTGGCCATACAATTACCATCTTTGTGTGTTAGAGTGAACATTGTTTGGTGTGAGGTTCAGGCGAGTTTGTTTTAAAGCCTAACTCAGAACTTTATGTGTCATCATTCGTCCACCTAAAATGATGCACTACTTTGTTTTGGATTATCACAAAACAATCTGATAAAATAAAAATAATATGTTTTACAAATAAAATAAAATTGTACAAGTTCATTGTTGTGACATTAAAAGTGAGGGACAGTTCAAGGAATATGCATATCCCTGCAAGTCAATGTATGCAAGTCACATAATGGATAAACAAGAACTAATAGGAGAGACCTGGGTCATAACATTTGCAGGAAAGGAAGCAACAATGCTGGAAGAGCTGATTAGACATCTGTTTCTAAAATAATGTTTGATCACATTTTTATTCAGACACTCTATATTTCCTATGCATTCCCAATGAAAACATTTGAAATCATAGTTGTATTATAATCTGTAAAATAATAGGCTTTTTATTTACAAAAAGGAGCAATAAGTAAGAATATTTACTGTAAAATTAACCAAAATCATTCTCATTTGTCACCTGGGACGGAAGTAACATTCCCTATAAACGGTCCTCTCCATCAACAATGTCTTAGTCGAGTTTTTCTCCTGTCATGATTAGAAGTACGGTGCAGAACTACCAGTGACTTACGAGATTAAAGTCACTGTCATTATTAGGTATTGCTCCTTCAACCTTTTTCACAGGTGTTATCTTTGAGATCTAAGATCTCATTTTCAGTATAGTCCCATGTGGTAAAAATAAACAATGACAAAAAAACAATATAATTTTACAAGCACAGAAACAATACAGGATATGAAAGCATTCAACTTAATAAAATAAACTAAAAATATGAGTAATAAAATAAGAATAATAAAGCCTTTAAAATTTATTAAAGAGCAACTGGTCAAACTGCTAAATATCTAAAATAGAACATCAAAATCACTAAATATGTAGACTTTTAAACAGTATTTAGTTCTTGAATACAATGTATCAGAATGGAAGCTGTGCACTGCATCTGTTTTCATGTGTCATCTGTCTATCTGCCTAGAAAATATAATGTGTGAACGTGACAGGTAACCGCATCCAGACTATGCAAAACTAACAACACAAGTGCTAAGAAATTTGGGGTTCTGTTGACAATCTTGTTTATGTTATTCGTAAATAGAAAAAACTTTGAATCGTTTATTTTACTACCAGTAAAATCCTCTCATGTTTTAATTTCTGATTGTTCACACATGGCTTGAATAATGAAAGCCCACTTGAATGGCTTTGATTTCCACAACGGATGTGAACAATGACAGTATTGCTCAGTAGCTTTGTATTTTGTAAATTAGAGCTTTACTAATTATTAGCCTTGCTGATTATCAGAGGCGATATTCATATTGTGTCCAATTACAACATGAGTTCTATGTGTGATCTGATTAAATTACAATCTAAATTAAATTATAATGCACCCGCTTAGCTGTAATACACCCGTGAACCAGACTTCCTGCCATCTGGCTTAGTGTCATTCCCTCAGTGTTACTGAGTAAGTCATACATGTCTAACAGTATTCCTAAAAACATTTATGGAACAATAATACCTATAGAAAATTACAAATTTACATATTGATGTTCCACCACTATTGCAGTCTACCAGGAAATTATTTCATTATTAACAAAAAAGCCCATTGCTGCCCCTTCAAGTTGCACAGAAGTAAATGTAACTTAGCCCTAAAGGTTAAATTTGGATAAGACCATGGTCGAAAACAAACTTAAAGAGGAATACAAACTTGAACTTTCTACGCTAGAAGCGTCCAAACTGTATTTTTAGTTTTGTATGAGAAAATACTGAGAACTTAGTCCTTTACCTCTTTTTGTACCAAGCATTTTCAATTTTTTGGAACTACTCCAAGGGAAAGTTTAATATTGTCTCCCAGAAAAAAATGGTTATTCATTCTGAACAAGGATACTGTGAAAAGCTTAATGCAATTGAAGACATAGCTTCACAGACCAATTTGTACTAAATATTATACACATCACTACTTAATATCTTCTTTGTAAAGGATGCCCTGTATTTATATGTTCTCTCACAATAAATATTAGCCATTATTTAACAACCCAATTGTTGTCCTTTGAAATGTTTTATCAAAAAAGTAAAATGTTCCTCCTCGCTACTTTATTTGAGTAGGTTTGTCTCTATCAGACAAGAAAATGGGAAATCCTTGCAAATTACAGGGTTATACTTTCTTGAAAAGTATAGAAAAAGTATTACCACATCTAAATCAGCATTTGATTCAGTAAGATAAGGGATAAACAAATTATTAATTTTGAAATGTATCACAATCTAGTGACAAAATACATCTTACTGTAACATCTTACTGAGCTGCAGACCTGTAAAAACTCTAACCAATCAATGCTCCTCGGTCTGAAGGGCTTGGATTTGACAGAGTTTTGTTCCTGCTTTCACTCCCCTCTGTCCCTCAAATTCCGGGGATATCGCCTTATCTATTGGTTGTCCCATATGCTCTCACCGTAGACTTTGAACATGGCTGAGATTCACATGAAGCGAACCACATTCATGTTTATGAGAAGGAGAGGAAGGCCTCAGTAGAAAGTAATAAGACCTGAGTGGATTTGGGAGATTTTTAAGACGCAATATCCCTGAAGAGCGGAAGAGCGAGGCAAGTCGATCTTGTGTATGCACAGTTATTCAAAAAGGGACTTGGGGAAACTTTCGGAAAAATTGCAGACCCTAGCTTTAAATTAAATTGTCTTGATAACTGCACGCTTGGTTTTCACTATCTTAAGACAAAGAAGCTGTAACTATAACCTGTCATGACTTGGGTTATTGTTTGCTTTGCTTGGACTTTTCTCTCCACTCTCCTCAGTCAACAATCATCTGTCACCACCCAATGAGCTCAGTCCATTTCTCAGTCACCAGTCAATCACCTCAGACCAGCTCCACCTGCTGCCACGAATTAGTGCTTACTCGGCCCACCTGTCACTCTCCCTATTTATACCAACCTCACTCTACCACTCCCTGCTAGAATCGTGGGACATGACTGCATGTGTAAATTTTCTCCAGTGACTTCCTCTCTGTTTGTTCCTGTGGCTTCCATGGATTCTGTCCTTGCTCTGTCTCGCTAGTTTTCCTGGAAGTGTTAGTGTGCAACGGCTTTAAGGAAGGCGTCATGAGGGATTCTGTTTTTGCTCTGTTCACGCTGGAGACACTTCTGCGGCTTCTATCAGGATTCAGGCTACGGCTACTGGTCAAGTCCAGTTACATCTGTGAGTTCCTGACTATGTTTCACCTGCCTCCTTCTCCACAAATCATCTTCACAATAAATATTTTAATCGTAACTCTGTTGTCCGGCTGAATTATCATGTTCTCAAAAGACTATTCCTAACATACCTAAGCTCAAGTTATCTTAAAGTAGCCAGATAACGAATTAAATATTTATCCGCCTCAACAACAACTTGAGACGTTATTTTTAGATGAGTGCATAAAACTAATTTCTCTTTTTGTTTTGGCATGAGAAAATTAAACTTCAGATTAAAATGGGAATAAAATAAGTAAAACACTGTATTAACCCTATAAAAAAACACTGAATGTTATAAAGAAAATAAGTTTTAAATTATTTTTCTAACACAAGATTAAAGGGAACATTTAAAGAATAAAAAATGTTAGCATTCTCATTGGTGAGAATTATTGGGATAACTACAATTACCACAAGAAAATAAAGTTGATATTATTTTTGCCCATTAGAGGTGAAACAAATTAAATTATCAATTTAATGAGTGGAATTGTGATAAAGAAAATGTACTTACATTTTTATTTTGCAATGTAATCATGTAAGGGAACTTGTGTAAAAACATGTAATAGTTTAATCATCCATCCATCCATCCATCCATTCTCTTCCGCTTATCCGGGGTTGGGTCGCGGAGGTAGCAGCTTCAGTAGGGAGGCCCAGATGTCCCTCTCCCCACCCGCTTGGGCTAGGTTTGACCGGCTTCCTCCACCACCATCAGAGCCAGCTCACCACCAGGTAGTGGTCGGTGGAGAGCTCCGCCCCTCTCTTCACCCGAGTGTCCAAGACATGCGGCCACAGGTCAGATGAAACATCAACAAAGTCGATCATTGAACTACGGCCTAGGGTGTCCTGGTGCCAAGAGCACACATTGACACCCTTATGCTTGAACATGGTGTTCATTATGGACAATCCATGACGACCACAGAAGTCCAACAATAGAACATTAACTCTCTAGTAGTTACACACTGGAAGAGGCAGGTATATATAATGATCTCATCTGGTGCACCAACTTTACTTAATTAGAGTTGCTGCAGGTGTAACTTCTCAGACCTGATTGTCAGAGCAGAGCTGAGCAAGCAGACAGCATCAGACAAACAGGATCATTACACCTCTGTATCTCTAGAAAATGGGATAAATAATCCTGTCATCACAAGGAACAGCTCAAGGTATTGTTTCTTGACTTGATGTAACAATGCGTTGGGCAAACAAAAAAAACAAAAAAATTGAAGTTCTTGTTACTCCGTCCGTCCGTCCGTCCGTCTTCTTCCGCTTATCCGGGGTCGGGTCGCGGGGGTAGCAGCTTCAGTAGGGAGGCCCAGACGTCCCTCTCCCCAGCCACTTGGGCCAGCTCCTCAGGAGGAATCCCAAGGCGTTCCCAGGCCAGCCGGGAGACATAGTCCCTCCAGCGTGTCCTGGGTCTTCCCCTGGGCCTCCTCCCGGTGGGACGTGCCCGGAACACCTCACCAGGGAGGCGTCCAGGAGGCATCCTGACCAGATGCCCGAGCCACCTCAACTGGCTCCTCTCGACGTGGAGGAGCAGCGGCTCTACTCTGAGTCCTCCCCGGATGACTGAGCTCCTCACCCTATCTCTAAGGGAGAGCCCAGACACACTACGGAGAAAACTCATTTCAGCCGCTTGTATCCGGGATCTCGTTCTTTCGGTCACGACCCAAAGCTCGTGACCATAGATGAGGGTAGGAACGTAGATCGACCGGTAAATAGAGAGCTTCGCCTTTTGGCTCAGCTCTCTCTTCACCACAACGGATCGGTACAGCGCCCGCTTCACAGCAGACGCTGCACCAATCCGCCTGTCGATCTCCCGCTCCATCCTCCCCTCATTCGTGAACAAGACCCCAAGATACTTGAAGGACATTCTCCCCAACCCGGAGAAGGCACTCTACCCTTTTCCGGTTCAAGACCATGGTCTCGGATTTGGAGGCACTGATTTTCATCCCGGCCGCTTCGCACTCGGCTGCGAACCGCTCCAGTGAGAGCTGTAGATCACGTCCTGATGAAGCCAATAGGACCACGTCATCCGCGAATAGCAGAGACGCAATCCTAAGGCCACCAAAACGGATCCCCTCAACACCTTGGCTGCGCCTAGAAATTCTGTCCATAAAAGTTATGAACAGAATCGGTGACAAAGGGCAACCTTGGCGGAGTCCAACTCTCACCGGAAACGAGTCCGACTTACTGCCGGCAATGCGGACCAGACTCTGACACCGGTCGTACAGAGACCTGACAGCCCTTATTAAAGGGTCCGGTACTCCATACTCCCGGAGTACCCCCCACAGGATCCCCCGGGGGACACGGTCGAATGCCTTCTCCAGATCCACAAAACACATGTAGACTGGTTGGGCAAACTCCCATGCCCCCTCAAGAATCCTGCTGAGGGTATAGAGCTGGTCCAGTGTTGCACGGCCAGGACGAAAACCACACTGCTCTTCCTGAATCCGAGATTCGACTATCCGACGGACCCTCCTTTCCAGAACTCCTGAATAGACCTTACCAGGGAGGCTTAAGAGTGTGATTCCCCTGTAGTTGGAACACACCCTCCGGTCCCCCTTTTTAAATAGGGGGACCACCACCCCAGTCTGCCAATCCAGAGGAACTGCCCCCGATGTCCACGCAATGTTGCAGAGCCGCGTTAACCAACACAGCCCCACAACATCCAGAGCCTTAAGGTACTCAGGGCGAATCTCATCCACCCCCGGGGCCTTGCCACCGAGGAGCTTTTTAACAACCTCGGCAACCTCAGCCCCAGAGATGGGAGAACCCGACCCAGAGTCCTCAGGCTCTGCTTCCTCAATGGAAGACGTGTTGGTGGGATTAAGGAGGTCTTCGAAGTATTCCGCCCACCGACGCACGACGTCCCGAGTCGAGGTCAGCAGCACACCACCCCCACTGTAAACAGTGTTGGTACTGCACTGCTTCCCCCTCCTGAGACGCCGGATAGTGGACCAGAATCGCTTCGAAGCCGTACGGAAGTCTTTCTCCATGGCCTCTCCGAACTCCTCCCACGCCCGAGTTTTTGCCTCGGCGACCAGCCGAGCCGCCTGCCGCTTCGACTGCCGGTACACATCAGCTGCTTCCGGAGTCCCACAGGCCAAAAAAGCCCGGTAGGACTCCTTCTTCAGCTTGACGGCTTCCCTCACCGCTGGTGTCCACCAGCGGGTTCGAGGGTTGCCGCCGCGACATGCACCGACAACCTTGCGGCCACAGCTCCAACTAGCCGCCTCAACAATAGAGGCGTGGAACATGGTCCATTCAGACTCAATGTCCCCCGCCTCCCTCGGGACGTGTTTAAAGTTCTCCCGGAGGTGGGAGTTAAAGCTCCGCCTCACAGGGGACTCTGCCAGACGTTCCCAGCAAACCCTCACAGTGCGTTTGGGCCTGCCCGGTCGGACCGGCTTCCTCCCCCGCCATCGGAGCCAACTCACCACCAGGTAGTGGTCGGTGGAGAGCTCCGCCCCTCTCTTCACCCGAGTGTCCAAGACATACGGCCGCAGGTCAGATGAAACGACAACAAAGTCGATCATTGAACTGCGACCTAGGGTGTCCTGGTGCCAAGAGCACATATGGACACCCTTATGCTTGAACATGGTGTTTGTGATGGACAATCCATGACGAGCACAGAAGTCCAACAACAAAACACCACTCGAGTTCAGATCAGGTGGGCCATTCCTCCCAACCACGCCCCTCCAGGTCCCACTGTCATTGCCCACGTGAGCGTTGAAGTCCCCCAGCAAAACGAGGGAGTCTCCAGGAGGGGCACTCTCCAGTACCCCTTCCAAGGACTCCAAAAAGGGTGGGTAATCTGAACTGCTGTTTGGCGCATAAGCGCAAACAACAGTCAGAACCCGTCCCCCCACACGAATGCGGAGGGAGGCCACCCTCTCGTTCACCGGGGAAAACCCCAACGTGCAGGCACCGAGATGGGGGGCAACCAGTATGCCAACCCCAGCTCGGCGCCTCTCACCATGGGCAACTCCAGAGTGGAAGAATGTCCAGCCCCTCTCAAGGAGACTGGTTCCGGAGCCAGAGCGGTGCGTCGAGGTGAGTCCGACTATCTCTAGTCGGAACCTCTCAACCTCGCACACAAGCTCAGGCTCCTTCCCCACCAGAGAGGTGACATTCCACGTCCCAAGAGCCAGCTTCTGCAGCCGAGGATCGGAACGCCAAGGTCCCCGCCCTCTACTGCTACCCGTTGCACAATGCACCCGACCCCTTTGGCCCCTCCGACAGGTGGTGAGCCCATTGGAAGGGGGACCCATGTTGCCTCTTCGGGCTGAGCCCGGCCGGGCTCCATGGGCAAAAGCCCGGCCACCAGACGCTCGCCAACGTGCCCCACCTCCAGGCCTGGCTCCAGAGTGGGGCCCCGGTGACCCGCGTCCGGGCGAGGGAACACGAGGTCCAATAATATTACTCATCATAAGGGGCATTTTGGGCTGCACTTTGTCTGGTCCCTCACCTAGGACCTGTCTGCCTTGGGTGACCCTTCTAGGGGCTTAAAGCCCCTGACAGCATAGCTCCTAGGATCATTGGGACACTCAAACCCCTCCACCACGGTAAGGTGGCAGCCCAGGGAGGGGGGTGGCAGCCCAGGGAGGGGCTGCCACCGGGTAAAAATTACTCTGTTTTTTCATCAAAAAATATTCACGTCATTATCTCAAGATAAAAAAACTTGATTTGCAACAAGCAAGACTTGTTGCAAATCAAGTTTTTTATTATCTAAAAATCTTCTGTCCAAAACGTAGTGTCAGAACAAAACCTGTTTATGTTCATTATGTTGTCTTGACATAAGGTACAACACATATAGATATTAAGTATAAAAAACTTGTGTGTATATATACAATATAATGTATTATCAACTACCTCTCTGAGAATTTGAACACCAGTTGATTTTCAAAGGTCATTTCTGAATACCCATTCCAGCAAGAAAGGATCACTGAAAGATATGGCATATTTGAGGAATCTGAGTTTATTTTCTCATCTGAAATACAATCAGTTACATCAGAACACTTTTTGTAATATGTATCAAACTAACAAGATGTCAAATCTCACTCTGCAGTGAATAACTAGTCAAAAACAGGAACATTAGTTTTGCCATTTTATAAGGATTTATAATCATCTCACGCTCCTTTAATGTCCCTTTTAAGAAAAGCAGAGACTTTAATTCTGTCCCCAGTGCTAATTTAGCTTGTTTGAAAGTAGCACTGTACCATATGTGGTGTGATAACATTTGCTGTACCACTTGTGGTGCAAAAAGCAATCCTATCAAATGTGTGTTAAATACAACAAAGCCCCTCTTTGCAATACAAGCAAATGAACCCAGAGCAAAATATAATGAGATTAGCGCTAAATCTCATTTGACTACATCTCCTTTGTTCTTCTCCAAAACTCTACATATGGCATATACATGGTTGGAATCAAGAAGTAGTTTCTTTCTATATGTCTGGTGCATGCTGCAATTTCGTGAAATAGGCCAATATTTATTTTCTGTAGTAATTCTGGTTTATTTGGCTAGTTTATACAGTGATCAATATCCAATTTCTTGAAAAAACATTGTATTTTTTAGAGGGGTAAATTTGTTAATCTGAATTGAGCAAACAAAGCAAACGTCCATTTATTAATTTTCTTTAGGGAACATCACACTCAATCTTATATAATGTGAGAACAACTAAGCTTATTCAGACTAAAATGCTTACACACTTTCAGCACCATCCAGTGGTGCGCCAGTGTGTAAGATTTTCACACTGGCGGACCATCTAGTGGTACACTAAATTAATTACAAATGTCCTTGGCGTTAAGTGCATAATTACTGCTACAGAAGCCGTGGCGTGACAAAATGTTACAATGTAAATCCTATTTGGTACCAAGCTACTGCTAATAGCTACGGTCATGGTGTAAAATGTTTTTTTGGTACTGTTTTCAAGTCCGCTTGTTCTTTTTCTAAAGTCGCTTGTATATTCGGTGAGACACGTTTTTATAGGCTCATTTTTGAACGAGCAGTTGCTTATTTGGGGTTTAATATAAGTGACAATAAACATGAGTAAAGAGACCTGCTTGGACCTTCTTGGTTACTTTCTCTTGCCTCTTGCTGGGGAAAAATTATGAATAGTCCTCCATTTCAATAGTAAATGGAAAATAGAATGATCTATGGTCATCTTTGCTTGTTTATACTCCTCCTCCACCGACAGCACGTCTTTGTATAAGAGAAAAATATGGAAAACGCGTATGGCTGACAATTTCTGCCCCTTTCAGCTACTGAAATCAGAAATAGCGATGCAACACGCCGCCTCCCAGTGGGTACACCGTGATATTATATTATTAGACTTTGCCAGAATATGTATTTATTTCTGCAAATTAAAAGCCAAATTAGTTACACATTGTCCCTTTTAAGAAAAATACATAATAGGGAAATTGAGAAAACAGCTTCACTACAAAAACACTACCTACATTGCATATTTTTCATTTGTTTTTCCCTTTACAGTGTAATAGAAAATTTTTATTGCACTTTACATATAAAGTGCAATACAGTTTGTTTTAAAGGTACAATGAACAGTGCAACAAAGGACAAAGAAAATCACGAGATTAAGACTGAAACACACCAATATAAGGCAAGTAAGAATATAGAGAAATTATTCAGAATAAAATAAATGTTGCTACAAGGCAAGGCAAATTTATTTATATAGCACAATTCAGTACAAAGACAATGCAAAGTGCTTTACATTATTAAAATATAGCAAAATAAAACAGAATAAAAGCAAGTAGGAATACAATGTAGATAGAAAAAAGAACAAAAAAGTGGTGATTCAGTTAACTAGAACAGTTGAAGGCAATCCTAAACAAATGTGTTTTTAATCTTGATTTAAAAGAACTCAGGCTTTGTGCACTTTTACAGTTTTCTGGAAGTTTGTTCCAGATAAGTGGAGCATAGGAACTAAATGCTGCTTCTCCTTGTTTAGTTCTGGTTCTAGGTATGCAGAGTAGGCTGGAGCCAGAAGACCTTAATGGTCTGGATGGTTGATACACTGATAGCAAGTCTGTGATGTATTTAGGTGCTAAGCCATTTAGGGATTTATAGACTAACAGAAGTATTTTAAAGTCTATTCTCTGAGATACAGGGAACCAGTGTAAGGACTTTAGAACTGGGGTTATGTGCTCTACTTTCTTAGTCTTAGTGAGGACACGGGCATCAGCGTTCTGGATCAGCTGTAGCTGTCTGATCCACTTTTTAGGCAGACCTGTGAAAACACTGTTGCAGTAAACTAAATATAAAAGACTAAATATAAACGCATGGATTAGTTTTTCCAGATCCTGCTGAGACATTAGTCCTTTAATCCTGGAAATGTTCTTCAGGTGATAGAAAGCCAACCTTGTAACTGTCTTTAGATGCTTTTGGAGGTTCAGGTCTCTGTCCATCACTACACCCAGATTTCGGGCCTGATTAGTGGTTTCTAGCTGAAGCAGCTGAAGCTGTGTGCTAACTTTTGATCTCTCCTCTATTGGTCCAAATATTATTACTTCTGTTTTGTTTTTATTCAACTGAAGAAAAGTTTGGCACATCCACATATTGATTTCTTCTAGGCATTTACTCAGTGCCTGAACTGGTTCATAGTCACCTGGTGACATGGTGATGTAGAGCTGTATGTCATCTGCATAGTTATGGTAGCTGAGGGAGCTAGAGGGAGCATGTAGATATTGAATAGAAGGGGACCCAGGATGGATCCTTGGGGAACCCCACATGTGATTTTTGTCATCTCTGACGTAAAGTTACCTACTGACACAAAAGATTCCCTGTCCTTTAAGTAGGATTTAAACCAGTGGAGAGCTGTACCACAGAGGCCGACCCAGTTCTCCAGGCGCTCTAACAGAATGGCGTGATCAACAGTATCAAATGCTACATTCAGTTATTTTTTGGCACTTAGAAATATAAGATGTTGCAGTGATAATAAATTGGCCACACCCAGTTGTGGTCACCCCTGGTTTGTTTTCCTGAAAGAAGTGGTGTTCTCAAATTGTAAACTTCAGTGACTGCTGTAGTAGTAAAAAGACTCTTGAAACAGAAACTATACTTTCAACAAATTTAATCGAAAAAGGCAGACGAATGTTTACAACTTCAGTAATGGACTCTAATACAGAAAACAGAGACGTAACCAAGAGTACCCACTCTGTTATGTCAGCTTATATAACTGAGCAAAGACCTGCTCCAGGATTGGTAGAGTTCCCTATTCTGTCTTCTGAGATCCACGTCACCATTAGCGAGAGAGCTTGGCTCCAGGGATATCCAAATCCAATGATATTAGTTCATTGCAGTTCTTCGCACCCCCTGCCTCTATTATCTCATGATCCAAAACGTCAGGGAGGAGTAACAGTTTATATTTGTTTTAAAAATATCTAAATAAGGGGCAGAGTCTTTCCACCTACAATGTTGTATAGTACTTAGCAAGAGAGCAATTTTCACATCACATCAGATATTTGACTATCAAGATCATAAAAATAATGTAATACACAGTCTAAAATAATAAAAATATATTTAGTGTACCTTTAACCAATGATAGCACCTTGTTGTGACATTGCTTTCTTTTGTTACAGACAATAGGTAAATAAAATAATAAAGACATTTGATAAATGTCATAACTATTTGTTCATTGTATTTCTAACAACTTTATCAACTGCTGCTGTCAGGTAAAAAATCAACAGAGCTGACAGGAAGCTTTACTGGTTACTTTTTTTTTTTTTTAACAGCAACATTCAGATAAACAAACTCAACAAATAGACATGCAAAACATCACTTTCTGCTTTCAGATATTTTAAAATACAAATACATCAAACAAATTCAACAAAGCAGATAGAATAAAACTAAACTGGCTGCTTACTATTTAGGGAACACTTTTTACTTGGTAAGGTGGTCAACAAGTCTCCCAAACAGATCTAGCATTTTATCCGTTGGTCCCTGAGAATTGTCCACCTAGGCTCTGTCGTGGTCATTGTTCTCTTTTTGCCTACTCTTCATATTCCCACACCATTCCCTAAGGTCCTCCTCTGCACTCTCATCACTGTTTCTTTCTTTTCTCTCCTTTTCTATCATTTTTATTATTTCACTGCAAGATAAATGTCTTGCTTTCTGCTTACCCAAAATATGTTTCAATTGTTATCAACTGTTAAGTCAGTCATAGCCTTGGTGGAGGCTTTGCCCAGTGAACAGATGGTCATTTTCAGCTTTAAATTGGTGAAGCTTGAAAGTAATTTTATCCATCCCAGTGAAAGAAGAAAAGTTAAATTGTTGTAATAAAAAATAACTACCATATCCGTTTTAAGAAATCAAAATTGATGATTAGTCATTTATTTAAGGTGGCAGGATAGCTAGCTAGATAGATAGATAGATAGATAGATAGATAGATAGATAGATAGATAGATAGATAGATAGATAGATAGATAGATAGATAGATAGATAGATAGATAACTTCCAGCCTTTTTTAAAACATGTCTGTCTGTCTGAAGCCCGACCTGTCTTTGCCCTGTTTTTTGAGCCAGCCTTACCCCTCTTTGGATTTTGTCTGCCCGTCTGAGTTCTGTCTGTCACCCTCTGGACCTTGGACTGCCCGCCCGTGTTCTGACCCAACCAGCCCATGAGTACTGGAGATTGCCTGCCTCTTTAACTGTCTCTTCTTTTGGATTCTGACTTGGACCTGGACCTGGAACCCGACTTTGGATTCGCCCCCGGAAACCTCTGCCTGATTAATTGACCTCCCGCTATCGGACCCGGACTCTACCAGGACAAACGGCCTTGGATTACCCCAGCACGGACTCCGCCAAAATCTGGAACCAAAAGTGAATTCAGACGAGCCAGCCCTCAACCAGGTTAGTGATCTAGCTTCTTTACTATCAGGAAGTCCACACAATGCAGTTCGAAGTCTTCAGCTGATCCAAAATGCTGCGGCAAGAGTTCTGATGAAAATCAACAAGAGGGATCATATTTCTCCAATTTTAGCTTCCCTTCATTGGCTTCCTGTTAAATCAAGAATAGAATTTAAAATTCTTCTTCTAACATATAAAGCCCTTAATAATCAAGCTCCATCATATATCAGAGCTCTGATTACCCCGTATGTTCCTAACAGAGCACTTCGCTCTCAGACTGCAGGTCTGCTGGTGGTTCCTAGAGTTTCTAAAAGTAGAATGGGAGGCAGATCCTTTAGCTATCAGGCTCCTCTCCTGTGGAACCAACTCCCAGTTTTGGTCCGTGAGGCAGACACCCTATCTATTTTTAAGAATAATCTTAAAACTTTCCTTTTTGACAAAGCTTATAGTTAGAGTGGCTCATGTTACCCTGAGCTATCTCTATAGTTGTGCTGTGATAGGCCTAGGCTGCTGGAGGACATCAGGGTCTAATTTTCTCACTCTACTGATTTCTACTGTTCTTCAGTCTACTGTTCTCCAGTTTTGAATTGTATTACATTGAAATGACGGTTGTCATTTCAGCTTTTAACTTTTTGCTTTCTCTTTTTCCCTTCATAGTAGGTACACCTGGTCTGGCGTTCTGTTAACTGTGGCATCATCCAGAGAAGACGGCTCACCCGCTACTACCATCTAATGTAGAACAGATTACTAGATCAATGTGTGCTTCTGTGCTTTTTTGTCTCTCTTGTTGTGTCTCTGCTCTGTCTTCTGTAACCCCAGTCGGTCGAGGCAGATGACCGTTCATACTGAGCCCGGTTCTGCTGGAGGTTTTCCTTCCCGTTAATGGGGAATTTTTCTTCCCACTGTCGCTTCATGCTTGCTCAGTATGAGGGATTGCAGCAAAGCCATGTACAATGCAGACGACTCTCCCTGTGGCTCTACGGTTCCCCAGGAGTGAATGCTGCTTGTCGGGACTTTGATGCAATCAACTGGTTTCCTTATATAGGACATTTTTGACCAATCTGTATAATCTGACCCAATCTGTATAATATGATTGAACTTGATTTTGTAAAGTGCCTTGAGATTACATGTTTCATGATTTGGCGCTATATAAATAAAAATTGAATTGAATTAAATTGAAAGTTAGACAGCTGGAAAGGGATCTTGGTTGGCTCAAAATCAAATTTAAACAAAAAGTACAGGTCACCAGGTTTATTAAATCGAGCTTTAATGATATGAACAGCATAGAATTGGGAAATAATTTAGACTTTAAAGTCTAAAGCTGTAATAGCAACATCATGGAATGAAATCAAACTATCACTGCCAACTAAACTCCTATATTCCATCATAATAAAATCAATCTAGTATGATTATGATATTCCTTCCCTTTATAAACATTGAATTTTTACCAGTCTGCATCTGGCCAAAGTTGTTATATTTTTATTTTATTGTTAGAATATTCAGGTAAACTCAGATATATAGAACAAAGACAATTATTTAGTAAAACAATTATTTATTAGAATAACAGAAAAACATAATCAGTCTGTTGGTACATTGCATTTATATCTTGACTGTCTAATTCTGAGCAAATATTTATATAAGGTAGATGATGTGTAGACAGTGGAGTACATGATCACAACCCTAAGTTCCAGCACAGCGTAAGATAATGTTGCTAAGGTGGCATGATTTTGTTGAAGCCCAGCCTTTATTTCTGAGAATAAATAAATTTACAAAAGGAAACCATAACAGTAATAAGCTTATTGAACTCTCAAGTTGGATTTATCACTTCTTTATGTTTTTTAAAGATCTCGTATTTGATATATTATGTTAACACCGTTCGACTTGAAGTTAAAAAAGTGGCTTCATGACACTTTGAATTTTGGCTCATGTGGATTTGATCTAGAACTTGTTTATTTTTTGTTCTTTGTAAAACAAAACCATTAATCGATCGATCAATAGATAGCTTTATATAAAAATATCACCAATGTTTCTGTCCCATATTTGTATCACATTAAGGGGAATACCGACATATTTTCCCACTAAAAGCAGTGCTTTTAACTAATTTAAATTTTTATCTTTTGATCAGTCAAGGCCTTTCAGCTCGTCTATCAACACCTGAACTGTTTAGTACTGTTTTTGCCTATGGCCATTACTGATTTACATCCCAATTTCAGCTTAACAGCTAAAGCAGATAAGAGCAATAGAAATATATAAACTGTTGTGCAATCAGCCAAGGGAGTAAAATCAGACAGTAAGTTTGAAGCCACTGAAATGTGAGACTTTTAAAGGCACTAAGGGAATGCCCATCTGGAGCGGCTCTTTGGCGTCAGCGTTTGTCTCTAGCCCCTGATCCTGCATACTTCGGTGGTACGGTTAGGGATGCCTCCCTCTCTGGGTAGGTTTTGGAGAATGGGGCGCCCCCTTTTGGCCCTCCCAGTATTAAATGCACAACACAACATTTGAGCAGGCGGAGGAAGGCTCGGGGTATTTCGGGGTTGGGGCCTGGAGGAGGATCGGGCCACCTAGTCGGGGCCTGGGCTGGGGAAGGGCATTGGGTCCTAGGGGATCGGCTTGGGCAGGCACTTCTACTTTCCCCTGGAATATGGGAGTAGGGCTTATGTATGGAGGGTAGAGTGTGGGGGAGAGTGCCTCCAAGTTTGTGAGTTGAGCTCTGGTTGGCTTGCCCGTACGGTTTATGTTGGCACAATCTCGGGGTGTCTGCGCTTGTGAGTCATCTGGGCTGGGATCAAGTGAGGGTTAGGACCGGAGTATGGGGTTCACTTCCTGGTTCTTGGGGCTGGGGAGCTCCTTTGCATATTTTTTAACTTGCAGTTGTTTTTGCAGCATTTTTCCATTGCAATTCTTGTGTGTGTTAGCCTCTTTTTTGTGTTTGAAGTACTTTTTGTGTTTGCAGCGCACTTATGTATCTGCAGTGCGTTTTCACCTCTCAGCCACCATAGAATATACTGTCCACATGTTACAAGTCAGACCACAGCTAAAAGGAAAACTGTAAAAAATCATAATACATCCTTTAAAGGTAATTTTATAAGGGAAAAATATAATTCCAAGTTTATGTGCTAATGCTCTAATTTGAGTGTTTAAAATTAAAAAGAAACAAAGAAAAAAACTACCACATGTAGTAAGAGAGAGGACCAGAGTTTTAGAAACATGTCCAATGAGTGACATCTATGAGAAAAAAAATCTTTTATTTTTCATAGATTAATGCAAGATACAAGTATAACTTTGCAGATTCAGGTATAACTTTGAAACCTAAAACAAGAGTACTCTTTTTAGGTCTTGCTACAAGTTAGTTGACGTCAACACAGGTTCACTCGCTCTTGAAAATGGGACCCGTGTCTCAGTGAGATTTGTATTCACAAAAAAAATTGTGAATTTAAAAAAGAAAATTGCTATCAAGCAGAACACAAGTCTTATGTTGACAAAAACAACATTAAAATCCACTTTTGAGTAATTTGCATCTGACCACCAAGTGAAATGTCTGGCCATATTCATTTTCCTCTCAGTAAGTACTTCCTTAGGGAAATGTTAGGCCTATTATCAACTACATTTCCAATTTACCAGCTAGTAGCAAGGCTTTCCTGTTTGTTCAAAGGTTTATAAAGTCAAATTAGATTAGAGAAGGCTATTTAGCAGTAAAAACAGTTTGCTCATCTGAAAAAGGCTGAGGAGCATGAACAAGAACAGAAGCCAAGCCAGAAGATGCAGCAATGACATCTGCATTATAATTTTGTCAGTATGTGCAATTCTCTTCACACTACATGTAATAAGTATTTGCAATTAGTACAGTGTGATGCAATTTCTTTTTTAGATTCTAAAATGGTGACACAGAGAAACATAAAAAAAATAAAAAAATTATTGTATTTTATTATAGCAACATAATCTCACACTTAAAACAGTAAAAATCAAAACTTTAATTTCAGAAGATTATTTTTTTAACATTGTTGTTTTTTACAGCTGTACATACATCCCATTTGCTAACAGGACAACCCAAAGGGCCCGTGCCTTTGTTCACAAAGACTCCTAAGAGTAAAAGTAGCTCTTAGTGACGTATTTTTAGGAAAAACCTTAGAATTTCCTGAATTCTAAGATTGTTCTTAGAATTTTACCTTAGTTAGATAAAAGGTATTCACAAAGCTGTTGCTAATCTGTGTCTATACCAGATCTTAAAAGGTTTTATGAAACAATGAAGACCACAATGTTTAGATTTAACCAATTGATTTTTATAGTAATAACACATACACACACACACGCACATATATATATATATATATATATATATATATATATATATATATATATATATATATTTCTCTCTTTCAATGTCTCTCTCTCTCATATATATAATCTGGACATATACTTATATATAAACACAAACCTATTTAGAGTACTTCAAAATCTATATATGCACATCGATCAGAGCATCGATCAAAAGCCAATCTGGCTGCCAATGTCTATCATTTAATCTCTATATATTTTTTACAAGTATATGTAAGCTCCATCTATATCTGTCTATCTGAATACTTAAAACATATACACTGGGAACATAGATGTTCACTTCTTTTTGCCACATACTATTGTATGTGGCGGTGACGTCGACGTGCAAACCTCCACCTAATAAGGCGTCTACGTATACATGTCTGTGGCTCCAACAATCAGCACCCATTTCCCCTACTCACCCACCAGCTGGTATGATCCTATTTGCAAAGGATAAATACACAGCAAAGCAGCATCATCTTTCAGGGGAACATCTCCAGTGAAGAAGTATGTGACTCATAACTGTATAATTGTGTTAGCAATAGAACATTTTGATTCAGTGGGTGCACTCTCTGCCATTTTGTACCTGGTAGTGACATTTTATGGGAAGTGAGTGAGTAAGCCTAACCTGACTCTCGCCAGATGGATGTAGTTTCACAGAGCTCCACACGGCGTCAACGCATTCATCTAAAATTGCTGCTATTGGTAGGGATTTCAATACAACATAAAATGGACAAGCTAATCAGGATCGCCGGGCGGGATATTCGTCAATGTGTTGTATCAGAGAAGCGACTGTTTTGATTCAGACAACAATAGCGGCTCACAGTGAGGAATCAAGAGGTAACAATGATGCTGCTATTTCATATGTGTTGTCCAATCTACCCAATATTAATTATTTAAAAGAACACCTTTGAAGGCTTTTGTTAGTAGAAACAATGTTTTTGCCCTTCTCCCGACCGGGTTTGGCAAGAGCTTGTAGCACTTCAATAAAGATGATGGTGGTTTATCCAATCATATGCACAGATTTTTTTATAAGGCCCCTCCTTCTGAAATACGTCTCCAATGGAGCAATCCCAAAAGTATGTGTGGAGCCCTGTGGAGGTCAGTGGAACTACATCCATCTGGTGAGAGTCAGGGAGGATAAGCCCTGAGTGGAAGCTGTTCACATTTATGTATGTGCATGTGTGGCTGACCCACGTATGTAAACAAGAGATTGGAGAACAACAAAGACAGATAGTGTGTGACATTTAACCAGGGTCCATCTAAAAAGACCTTTAGTTCTTCACAAAATAATTTTTTGGTTCTTTCTATCTAAATAATGGATTTCTGCTTATAGTTACTTTGAAGGAACAGATAGTGAAAACAGAGAAAACTGATTGGCTGATCCACCACCTAAACAGTGGAAGAATGAGGACATAAACTTATTTAACAAGCATACAATTATTAATATGTAGATAAGATAAACTTTGTCATCCACATAGAGGAAAATTAATCAGTTTCAGCGGTACGACGGGTTAAAGTCAGCTCTACCTAATGTAACTTTATGGAAGATAAATAAATAATACAACAATTTTGGATAGTCATGAATAAAAAGTAGAGAAATTTACAAAGAATATATATATAAGAGGTGAGAAAGTATTTTCTGTATGATCATTTTATTTGCCCAAATGGTCAACTAGAAGTTTGCTTGTGTGATGCCATCTTCTCGCTGATTGGTGCACAGATCACTTTTTCCACCTCAAGCAAATGTGAAAGTTTTTTGCTAAATGGAGGAAGTTATTTTGAACTTCACCATTTCCATCAACCTTTTCCCATATATTACTTCAAAATGTACAAAAAAAAAAACATAAAAAACCCATCAATGGCTATTGATGTTATTTTTGGCAGAGTGCTTCTGTCTCCCACCCCCTGCACTTGGTCGAGGTGGCATCCTAGTACACCACCGGACTTCCTGATGATCCACGATGATCTTTAGAAAAGCTGCTGTTCCAACAAACTACACCATAGAAGATGGCTGCTGCCACCACAAACTCTAAAAAGGTTCCCAAGGAGCTCAACCTGCTCTCCAAAAGGTTTCAGTCTCTTTAGCAGGTAGAGTTTGCTCTGACATGTCTTGTAAAAGATAGTGTTGTGACTACAGCAAATTTTATTGTTCAGGGGAACACCTTGGTGCTTTTAAGAGTCCTCTATCTCAAGGCCATGGATGTCAGTGTGGTTGTTATGCACCTGCGGAAAGCCACATTCAGCTCCATGGTTTCCCCAGCATTGAGCAATAGAGGTTTTCCAACACTGTGAAGCTAAAACAGTCTCTTAGAACATCTTTAGTCTTATCAGACGATCACACCACTGTGCATCTCACAGCTGTATCTTTTATGTACAATGGCTTTATACACAGGCTGGAGACAGGCCCAGAGTGGCTAAATGGGAGGACCGGGACAATTCCCTGTGGGCCGGTCTGATATTTGGGCTGCAAGGGCTGTTGTTCTGTTTTTTTGTTTGTTGTTTTGCCCACAGTTCAGTCATGACACTGTAGAGTGGATCACATTGCTGCACAGCTACCTATATTCCTGGGCTGCCTCCACCTCCACTGGCAGCTTCTTTTATCTATTTTTTTTTTTTTGTGCACCCTGACGTAACGTCAGTGCTGTCGGTCAATGGTGCTTGAAAGATGGAGAAAGAGCAGGGCGGCGCAGTGAAGAAAGCTAGACTTAAAGAAGAAAGCTCTGAAAACAGATGATGCTAAACGAGCTCACAAGTCCTGATCGGACAGGTAGGATTACTCATTGAGTAAACATTAGTATTAATATAGTACCCGCCTCTCGCCCATTGACAGCTGGAGATAGGCACCAGCACCTCTTGTGGCCCCAATAGGGATAAGCGTGTTGGAAAATGGATGGATGGATGGATGGATGGATGGATGGATGGATGGATGGATGGATGGATATATGGTATTAATATAATGAAGAGTATGGTGCTGTTCTGTATGACCAGTACCCAGCGATGTTAGATGATTCACCTCTACAAGCATGAAATTGACCTGTCAATCAGATGGCTTTGTAACAAGAGGTGATTTAATTTGACCTGAGATTTATGAACATTTTCAAAATAGGGGTGAGCAATATGGGCTTTACATTTTGTCACAATAAATTGTGGTAATCTTGTGATAATGATAAGAGTGATGATGAGAGTATTTATAGTTTCTTGCAGTATTTTTCAGGAAACTGTGTGGCTGTGGCTGTATGTTAATTATTAAACAAAAAATGTAATATATATATATAAAAAAATCTAAATATGTGTTATCAGGCCTCAAGTTACATAAAGAAGTGTGATTTTCTTATTATCAAACTGCACACGGTAACTGCATTTAATCATATATTTATCGATGCTCTTAATAAACCAACAATGGAAAACTAGCAAAAATAACAATCCTGACAATATTGGCAGTTATTGAGGGTTTTCAGAGACCAGTAGTTGGATTTTATCGTTGTCAAGATAAATCCAAATTCTTATCGCAATAGAGAATATTTCAAGATAACGATAAAACAATACGATAAAGGCCCAGCCCTATTTCTGAATGTGAATTATTGTCAGAAGCAGAGCCAGTAGTGATGAGGGGATTGCTCCTGTTAGTATGGAAGAAACAGGTGAGCTGTTGTAGCAGAGTGTGAACAAACAAGTATCAGTTCTAAAATAACTGCTTTCTATAACCAAACGATATCAGTGACACGTTATATATTATATTTATCATTAAAAAGCAAGATACTAAATACACAAAGCCCACAAGTCAAAGGGAATAGGATGAAATATATCAGCATATTTTTTTGTAATAATAATAGGTCGTTATCTTAAGTGGGCCGTTCTGAGGCATGAAACTCCAGGGCTGAAAATGAGTCCCTCTCTGGCCCTGGCTGGAGATGAACCAGGATCTAAGCCCCCTCAGAGGAAGGAGAAGGGAGGAACTATATGTCTCTTTGGTGTTGACATACAATAAGTCCAGCATTTTAATGTTTCTGGAGCAGCAAGTAACATATTGGGCGAGAGGGAGAGTGAAAAACAGGGATAAATGATTAAAATCCGCAGAGATTGAAGACTGTTTTTAACAGTACGTAGGACATAGCAGGCTTCTGCAGCATTGGCAGGAGTTGGAAGTACACTCTTATTACATTAAAATGAGTAACCCCACCCCCTGGGTTCTCCATGTGCATGTGTTTGTCTAGAGTTAATGTGGTTAGCAATGTCCAAGTTAGCATAACAAGGCTGTTCTCTCAATAACACCATTGATGCCGGATTAAGACCTCCAATTTACCCATGTTGTTGGAATGGGATCTCACATTTTCCACGATAACAGACAGGATGACAGTTCCTTACCTTCTCCTCCGGTTGTGACGTCCAATGTTGAAACTGTTTCTCCTCGCTCCATAGGGAACATAGGTTCACTAAGTAGGAAGCAGCATGGCATTGTTACTCACTGCTAGCAAACAGCTGATCTTTCATGTAAACAATGTGAACATTGCTGCTCACATGCTCTCCAAATTCAAATACAATAAAAAACAAAAAAAAAGTTTTCCAAAAAAGGCTCACTTCACTAATATGTACAATGACCCCCCACCACTGTCAAAGAAACACACAACACACAACATCTAAAAAATATAATTAAAAGAAAAAATAAAATAATTGTATTGATTATCATATGCTGGGTGCTTTAAAATAACCTATAAATGTACCTTTAATTAAGCATTAAGTTTAAACTGGCACAGAGACCTATTTTCGCCAAACCAAAATCTAGATTTTGTTAGGACAATTCTTATATATAGTTTTTCCTTGATCTAAACCATCTAATGTTAGTTCTAAAGTAATTTATCTGTCCCTTTTGAAAAAAAAGCATCCCAGTAACATGATGCCATGTTCCATGTACCATGTTCCACTGTACATATGCTTTAAAGTTGTTCCTTGATTTTATTTATGCTGATTGCTATTGAGGATGAGCAAACAACAATCTTCTGTCTTTAAAACTAGAATTTCCTTTTAGTAAATGTATATTTACTGTATTAATCAAAGCTCATCTGGAAGCTATTGTTCTAATTGCTCTATTAGTATGTGTAGCATTGGCTCCCACAAAAGACAGCTCTGTCATTACATGAAGTTATCTTGTACTCCAAGAACATTGGCTTTTAAATGGTTGTCTCATAAGAATCTGTGAAAATCAGTTGTGGTTTTGTGACTGTGAGTCAGCTCTGTCTGTGCTGTTTTCTTGGTGTAGGCTTAATGCCTTCTGTGGGTTTTCTTCCTCCTCTGCACATTAATAGAGTGGACTCTAAAATTGCTTTTATGGATTGAAGTCAAACACCTGCGGAATCTCAGTGTTCACATTTGCCTCCACTGAAGGCAAAAGAAAAGCAAGATGAATAGAGATGTTTTTGCAATTTCCCTCTGTACGGGGGGATAATTAGGCGAAGAATTTGATTCATTAGCCTATGGAACGAAGCAAACCTTCCTCCCCAAGCGGACTGCCCTTCCACTTCAAAGGGAACACAGGTTCTTTGAAGCATCACCACCAGGAGTAGGAGATGGGAGGGAATGGGTGCAGAACAGCACTGAGATTACTGTTCACTTCATGGCTATGTCTCTGCCTCTGGACACTCGTTTTGCTCTGGAAGACAGACCCCGATCGCCGGCTATGTTACAACGATAATGTTATTTGATTTCGAGAGGATTTGGCCCCTAAACTTGCCCGCCCAAAACTGTCAAGATTAACTTTGTGTCAGGTCTGCTGATGTCCACCTCGGGTATGGCTACTTTAAGTGATTTTCTTTTTTTATTTCTTTCATGTCTCCCCCTCATTCGGTCTATTTTACAGCTCACTGACCTCAGCATTGATGCAGACGCACACTGAACACAGAGAGAAATGTGTTACTTCAAACTTTTTTCCTTCTCGCTGTTTCTCTCTATTCTCTTTCTGTCACTCTAAGAAGAGAAGGACAAGGTGATATTCCAATTCATTCGGTGGCTTTGGTTCTCTCAATGTACCAGTCACCTTCAATTCCTTTACAACATTTCTGCCTGATGCAAAGGTTGTAGCAGGGTTTTCAGATTTTTTTTTTTCATTTGCACTATCCTATCTACATTTCTCTAAAAGCTTTCCCGAGTCAGCACTGAGACAGATGCACTACTTTTTTGGAGGACAGAATCCCAATTAATGTAGAGGTCTTTTGTTTAGTCCTCCTCTTCGGATCAATTTTATGCAGGAGGGAAATAGGGAAAATCGTTACACAGCTTAAAAGAAACCTAAGTGAATTACAGTAATTATTTAATGCTTGGTCTTGATCAAGCTAAGTGTCTGAACAGACTCTTATTTATTTTCTTAATGGCCCCCTTCATCTCTCAAGGTCCCTCTGTGGACTGTGATAAAAGAACCATTCATGAACAGAAGATGTATCCAACTGTAGAAAAAGAAACTGCGGTTTGAATATTTATACTCTAGGCTTTAAAAAAAAATAAAAATCTCGATGGAGGAGTTTATTTATTCCGGAGGTGATAAAATGAACCCACAATTTTACAGCCAGCATGGGAGGATAAAGGTTTTTTTCCCTACTCTGAGATATGTGCCCATCTTCAGGAGTAATCAAAGAGAGTGGGCAAATTATATTGTTAGGGTGCATGTACATTTTTGTGTGGGATAAGTGTTTTGTTATGGTTCGGTGTTGTTTTATGGATAGAAGGAGGCAGCAGCCGGTGGAGATTACAGCTTTTTTTTTTTTTTACACCTACACAGTCTAATGGTAACACCTATTGTGTCAGCGCTCTCTTAGCGTTTACTTCCTCCGGAGGTAACAAGAAGAGAAACTGGTATAGTTGTTTACAGTACAGGTGTGAAAAGATTCTTTTTTTTTCCGGTGAAGAAGTTGATGAAAAAACATCTGGAAAGATCTGGAAGATGAACAAAAATGTTTGGTTTAAAATTGTTTTATTCTTTCACAGTTACTGTGTAAACATGAAACTAAGTTAAAATTTGTTAATAAGTTAAGATTATGGTTATCATAACACTAACATTTAAACATTTACGTTTACATTTAAAAATACTCCATGCTTGGTAACATTTTTGATTCAGCAGCAATTTTTTTTTTAATGTACAGAGTTTTTTCCGGTTAAGAGCAAGAAATGATTATTTACAATATGTGATGATCTCGGCGCTGGTGCTGGGCTGATCCTCAACTTTTCACACCTACTCAACTCCACCCTGCTTGTAATCAACCTTCACTGGTCTCACCTGTTTCCACCTGCATATATACCCAGTTCAGATCAGGTACCAGTGCCAGATCGTCTCAAGCCTACGTCTCAAGAGTACTTTCCAGCATTTTTGATTCTGCCTGCCTGTTCGTTGCCCGACCTGATTCTGCCTCCTATTACCGAGCCTGCCTGATCCCTAATCTTATTTTGTCTGCCCGCCCGGAACCCCGCCCCGACCTGCCTCTGGACCTCTGCATCTGCTCTGCCTTGGATTGCCTGCCTGTGAGCATGACCCCCTCTCTGTCCGTGAGTTACCAAGCCTGCCTAGCCCCTTGTATATCTGAACCTGCTAGTTATCGGACCTTGGATCAGACCTGGACCCACCTTCTGGATTGCCCCTTTGTACCGCTGTTTTGGATCTCGTTCTCTGGACATCGAACCCGGACCGTCACTGGATCATGCCAGTCAAAGTCCCCAGCAGACCGTCAGCAGCTCCTGCTTCCACAAGCCCTGTCCGCAATCGGACCTCCAACCTGGACCTGAGCCCATCTCAGAGCCGGTCCCAAGCTCTGAAACCCACTAACAGGTTAGTGATTCAGCCTCCCTCTCTCTTACCCATTTTTCCTCTAGCTGATCACTAACCTGTTGTCTCTGTGACAGGGGATTCCCAACTCGAGAGCTACCTGTGCGCTCCCAGCGCCGCGCTTGTTTATCCTCTTAAATAAAATCTGTTGCATTCCACTGACCTGTCAGCGTTGTATCTTGGGTCCTATTTCCTGTACGTTACAGTATGATCTGGCCACCATGGACCCATCACCAGATGGTCAGTGGCGGGCCGGTGTCGAAAAATCCATTTCAGAGTTGGAAGTCGACGTGGCCGAGATTTTAACCCATCTTCGCAGCCAGGCTTCCCCAGCCCCGTCACTTCCGCAAACGCCAGCTCCCGTCACTACGTCACACACAGTGACGTCACTTCCTGAATCGGGTCTCACCCCGCACAAGCTTTTTAGGGGCGATCCCGAGCATTGCCGGGCATTCCTCACCCAGTGTGAGATTAATTTTTAACTGCAACCGTCATCCTACCCCACTGATTGCTCAAAAGTCGCTTATGTTATATCCCTGCTGGCCGGTAAAGTGAGATTATGGGGAACATCTGAGTGGCAGAATGACTCCCCTTTGTGCCACTCATATCATGACTTCTCCCGGGAGTTGGTCAGAGTGTTCAGCCCAGTGTTGCCCTGCCGGGAGTCCTCTAGGGGGCTTTTGGCTCTCAGGCAAGAAGACAGGTCCGTCTCCGATTATATTATTGATTTTCACCTTTTAGCGGCCGAAAGTCCCTGGAACGAGCCCGCACTAATGGACGTCTTTTTACTGGGCTGAACAAAAAGATTAAAGATGAGCTCGCTACCAGGGATTACCCTAAAACCCTCAAACAACTAGAGGACTTAGCAACCCGTATTGACTTCTGTTTTATGGAGTGGCGAAGGGAACGCCGCTCCGCTCCTTTGTCCCGTCCTTGGTCATCCTCCCCCAGTCCGGCAGCACCATCTTCCCCTCGTGGTCCGGCAGACCCTGAACCTATGCAAAAATACATCAAGGACTCTCTTAGGACAGGCATTTTCCGTCCCTCTTCCTCACCTGCTAGTGCAGGGTTTTTCTTTGTGGGGAAGAAGGACGGCTCACTCCGCCCCTGCGTTGACTACCGGGGACTGAATGACATCTCGGTGAAGAACCAATACCCTATTCCCCTGATGAACACAGCGTTTGATCAGGTCAGGGGGGCTAAATTGTTCACTAAGTTGGACCTCAGAAGGGCCTACCACTTGGTCCGGATTAGGGAGGGGGATGAATGGAAGAGGGCTTTTAACACTCTTACAGGTCATTATGAGTACCTGGTTATGCCATTCGGGCTCACAAATGCCCCAGCTGTCTTCCAAAACCTCGTAAATGAGGTCCTAAGGGACATGATTGGAAGGTTTATCTTTGTTTATCTTGATGACATTCGGATCTATTCAGAAGACCCCACAACCCGTAGACAACACGTCCACTCAGTCCTGCTTCGCCTATTACAGAACCAGTTATATGTGAAGGCAGAAAAATGTGAGTTTCACGTAACCACTACTACCTTTTTGGGATTCACCCTGTCCCCTGGCCAGATGGCCGTGGATCCCGCCCAGGTCCGGTCTGTCACAGAATGGCCCACACGACCAACCGGAAGCAACTGCAGAGATTTCTGGGGTTAGGCAACTTTTATCAACGTTTTATCCGGAATTATAGTCAAGTCGCCGCCCCGCTCCACGCCCTGACTTCTGTTAAGGTGAAGTTCAACTGGAACGACCAGGCAGACAAGGCTTTTCGGCGACTTAAGCTCCTTTTCACCTCTGCCCCGGTTCTGGTATGTCTAAACCCTAGTTGATGCCTCTAGTTCGGGCTTCGGCGTAGTGCTCAGCTAGAGGGCCGAGGAGGGCCGAGTTCATCCTTGTGCCTTCTTTTCCAGGAAGTGTCTCCAGCAGAGCGATATTACGACGTGGGCGACCGGAAGCTCCTGGCGGCCAAGCTGGCCATGGAGGAATGGAGGCACTGGCTAGAGGAATCTAAACTTCCTTTCCTTGTGTGGACGGACCACCGTAACCTGGAGTACCTTAGGACGGCCAAGAGGCTCAACCACCTACAAGCCTCTTTTCTTTAGTCGGTTCAATTTCACTCTGTCTTACAAACCGGGCTCCAGGAATGTCAAGCCGGACGCCCTCCCCCAAATATTTGAGGAGGAGGAGGACCCCGAATAGGCACAGGAGTACATCCTCCCTGATTTGGTCCGGTGCGCAGTGACTTGGCTCGGCCTGGAGCGAGAAGTTAGGAGCTCTCTCGAAGGGGTGCGTATTCCTGAGTCTTGCCCTAGAAACAGACTTTTCGTCCCTGATCCCTTAGGGGCAAGGTCGTCGAGTTCTGTCACTGCTCCCGCCTGTTCTGCCACCCTGGCATCACCAAACACTACACATTGTCCGCTCTCAGTTCTGGTGGCCTACCCTGACCCAGGATGTAAAAGACTTCGTCTCCACCTGCACCCATTGCAGCCAGGCGAAAGTCTCTTGTCGGCCCCCCGTCTGGTCTTCTCTGGCCCCTCCTGGCCTTGGTCTAGTTTGTCTATGGACTTCGTCACTGGCCTGCCTGTTTCTAAAGGTAAGTCAGTCATCCTCACCATAGTGGGCCGCTTCTCTAAGATGGTCCACTTGGTCCTTTTACCAAAACTCCCCTCAGCAAAGGAGATGAGCTTCATCCTGGGGAGGGAGGTGTTCCGGTTGCACGGCCTGGCCTCGGACAGAGGTCCTCAGTTTGTGGCCCACTACTGGCAGGAATTCTGTGGCATGCTGGGGACCTCTGTCAACCTCTCCTCTGGTTCCACCCCCAGACCGACGGCCAAACTGAGAGACTCAATCAGAAGGTTGAGGCTAAACTTCGCCTTCTATGTGAATCCGATCTCACAAACTGGGCCCAAAATTTGCCTTGGGTGGAACATGCCATGAATTCCACACCCTCCAGTTCCACTGGGCTCTCCCCCTTCTACACTTTGTATGGATTCCAGCCACTGGTGTTGTCCATCGAGGAGAGGAAGTCTAGGGTTCCGTCAGCCCGTCTGTCTGCACTGAGTTGCCAGCGCACCTGGAGAAGGGCTAGGAAAGCTATATTCTCTTCTTCCCAGGCCCGGACCGCCAATCGCCGGCGGGTTCCAGCCCCACAGTATCAGCCAGGGAATAGAGTATGGCTCTCCACTAAGGACCTTCCCCTTAAGGTGGAGAGCAAGAAGCTGGCGCCTCGGTTCATTGGGCCTCGGTTCATTGGGCCCTTCTGCATCTCCATGGTGGTGAACCCGGTGGCGGTCCTTCTCCGCCTGCCTCCGTCAATGAAAATTCACCCAACCTTCCATGTGTCCCGGGCTCTGCCTGCCCGTTCGTTGTCCGACCTGATTCTGCCCCCTATTACAGAGCCTGTCTGATCCCTAATCTGATTCTGCCTGCCTGACCGGTAACCCGACCCGACCTGCCTCTGGACCTCTGCATCTGCTCTGCCTTGGATTGCCTGCCTGTGAGCATGACCCCCTCTCTGTCCGTGAGTTACCGAGACTGGTTTCCTGTTTTTACAAACAGTGAAGCAACACTTTAATTATATACTTTTTAATGAGGGCAGAATAGTCCCATACGTATTGGTTTTGTACTAATTGGAAAAGTTATAGTTAAGTTTGTCATATTGTGTAACGTACAGAAAATAGGACCCAAGATTCAACGCTGACAGGTCAGTGGAATGCAACAGATTTTATTTAAGAGGATAAACAATCGCTGCGCTGGGAGTGTGCAGGTAGCTCTCAGGCTGGGAATCCCCTGTGACAGAGACAACAGATTAGTGATCAGCTAGAGGAACAACGGGCAAGAGAGAGGGAGGCTGAAAGATTTTCACATTTGATATCTGTTAAGAACAGATATCCACCACTAACTTGGTAAACACTTTATATTGTGACTTTTCACCTGCGACGAACATGATCCAGTCTGCGGGAAATCACAGACAGTCTGGTTGAGTAATAACGCAGCAGCAGCTGTAACACTACAGTTTCCCCCCGCCACGCCAGTCTGTCAGCAGGTCTCTGAATAAAAATTGGCTCATAATCCTGATTACCTGACTGCACAGGTAAAGTTTGGAGGTGTACTTTCTTGCCTAAAAATATCTTAAAACAACGTTTTAGTGATAAATTAAGGTTATAAAATCGATAGGTTTGTAAACTCCTCATTTTCTTAGTCCACCCTTGTGGTGGACAGTTTTTCTTACTGCACACAACACCGCCCCCTAAACAAGCCCCAAGAAAGCAGAGAAATACAAGGTCGGTTGGGGAACAAAACCCAGGAAAATAAAGCACAGGGAAAGTGAAATTAGTCAGGTAAATGTGTATGGAAATGCTTCCTAGGCTTTTGAGTGGCAATGGAAAAGGTGCTATAGTGTAGCCTACTGACCCACTGTATTCAAATTTTCCAGGACACTGGATTATGTGTTTTCAATATCTGTATGCTATAATTATTAAGAGGAGATCATGCCTTTGCTGTAGCGGCTCCACAGTTATGGAATAATCGGCCCTTGGATGTCAGGCAGACTCTTATTAAAACACACCTGTTTGTGGAAGCATTTTGCACATCCTGAGAGGTGGACTCTATTTATTAACTATTTTTAAATTACTTTTAATTAAATTGAACTATTTTAACAGTTATTTTTCTGTGTTTTACTTGTCTATTTTAATTTTACTGTTATTTTCAGTTGTATGTACAGCACTTTGATGACCATTGTTATTTTAAAGTGCTTTATAAATAAAGGGGGTATGTTATGATATCTAAATTACAAGAAACAAAGGCTTGGCTTATATCACACTATGTATAATGATTGATTGATATGATGATAATATAATGAAGTTTCATTTTCTGAGATTACTGGCAAAAAAAGTATTGCCCTTTTACACAATAATACAATTTTGAGATATACCTGTACAGAGCATCTCTACAAAGGCATCTCTACAAATAATGGCCACGAGGTCATTCAGATCAAAGAAAAAGATTGGAATTTGAGTACACATTAAATGTCTGAATTGTCTTACAGTTAAAATAAAATAGTTTAACAATCAAGATTAAAAAGTTATCTTTAATGTTTTTTAATTTAGAATGGCTTAACTAACTTCCAGTGTAGACTTCTAGCATTAATTTGAAATATGACGGCGCCCTGTGACTCCAGGGAGGTAAAAAATTTTTTTTATTTTTTTTTTGGCTGTACTCAACATCTTAGTGGAGTTTAAATTTCTAGAAGCAGATCATTGTTAAGATAAGCAGCTGCGGCAGTATCTTTGTTATTGCAGCGCTACAATTGGAAGAAGTGCGGCAAATGCATCTATATAAATGTTGACACGAATTAGTACTTTTCAATATTTATTTTTTAGTACTGATTATATGGAGATATTAACCATTTTGGCAATTTTGACATTAGGACTACTAATTCTACTTTACTAGAATTATCAGACAGAAATGTTTCTTACCTTCTTCAACATCACAAATTTACCTACAATAAAGTTACTATACTATACACTATGCTTTTCTACAATTTGAGAATGATATCATGGCTTTTTATGTGATGCTTATATATTTGTGTACATTATTGTGTACTTTACATTTGAATGAACAAGGAAGAAGTTTCCAAGCTATAGAACACACAATTGAGATATATGGAAGTGACAGCATCACTTGCTGTTTTTTTTTTTTATATTTTTTTTTTCTTTGTGTTCCAGAAAAGAATGGTGCACTTCAAATATATATATTTTTTCCATTTGATACATCGGCAGTGGATAGCACTGCTGCGTTGCCATGCAGCAAGAAGGTCCTGGTTTCAAGTCCTACCCTTGCCCTGGGTCTTTCTGCATGGAGTTTGCAGAGTTCTCCCTGTGCATACGTGGGTTCTCTCCGGGTACTCAGGTTTCCTCCCACAGTCCAAAAAACATGTCTGTTAGGTTAATTGGCCTCTCTAATTGCTCCTTAGGTGTGAGTGTGTGTGTGAGAATGGTTGTTTGTGTTGTCCTGCGAAAGACTGGTGACCCGTCCAGGGTGCACCCCGCCTCTCGCCCACTTACAGCTGGAGATAGGTACCAGCACCCCTGACACCCCCACAAGGGATATGTGTGTTAGAAAATGGATGGATGGATTGATTTGATACATCATAAATGTAACAAGATTGAGTAATTACAGATCACAGCTTACATGGGCTCTCATTGAATCCAGAGCACCACTGGTAAACGCTTTGACTAATTTGAACATAATTCTAGTGGCTATGCTAATATAGACGGATAATATAGAAGGCTCCAAAAGAGCAGCAAATTGAAAACATATCCTGCCAGGTGTTTGTTGGTTTTTCTTATGTTTTTTATTTGGATGGAACACAGCATTTATTGTATTTTTGTATTTAAGGGGTAAAAGTCAAAACTGGTGAATTTCTCAGTCACCACCTCTGCCACACAGTGCACACAGCTTGACACTGCTCACAGAGTAACAAATTACCCTGGCCCAAAGAGCAGATGGAAGGTTAACTAATGATTTTTGTAAGCCTTAACCTTTGTAAACCGCAAACTCAGGCACCCTTTTTTTTAAAAGGCACAGCCTGGATTAAATAATTTTTATATATTTTTTGAGTGGAATTCTGAGTGGGGAGAAAACACATTAAGATAAATATAGCAGCCCATTTCACAGACTGAAGCCCACCTGTTATTTCAGTTGGCTGCACATTCTGACACGGCTTCAACTCAGAACAGCAATTTCTCAGCAGTCTAGTTTAAATGCTTGATTGTTGTGAATCTGCATTTGTGGTTTAGAAGTAACAACAGTTTTGACTGTGGAGTAAAACTTACATAGGAGGAGCAGCTGCATTCTACTGTTACAGCTTCTCCAGATGCAGTTCAGTTCAGCTATTAAACAGAACCTTTCATAGATGTTAAATATGCATCATGATTTGTCTTTCAAAAAAAACCAAAAACAAACACAAAACAACTGGGAGCAGAGTGAGGCCAATCGGGTTACTGTATGATTTTTTTCCTTTTTTTATATAAGGTAATTTCAATTTACCAGTATTCTCTGAGGTCACGGAATCTCTGTCTGACTGTGCCCTGCAAAGGTAAACTTAATTTACTGCTATATCTCTTTCCACTGCAAAGGCACAGCATATCCAATAGTGAACGTCCTAAACATAATCAATTATCTCAGCTCCACTGGCAGAGAATGCAGAATGCTGATAAGACTTTGTAGACTTTTTTTTCTAATGAAGAGAGAAAAGACGATTTGGTTCAATATCCCGGGGGAGTTTTTTTCTATCTCTCCTGGTAAAAGAGAATTATTCATTGCATCCTCTAAGGGAAAAGTCGATTATTCCCAAGAAATCGCTGAGTTGTTGTCCCCCTTTTTTTTTTTTGGTCAAAGAGAGAAGGACCCAAGGCAAAGTCAATTTCTTTGTGTCATATTCTTTACTCTGCTTTTTTAAAAGGAATGCATGTCAGGTGGTTAGGGAATTGACTTTGACACGGTAGTATTATGTACACAAGCCACACCAAGGGGATATTTATCAAGGTGCACTGGAACCGTTGTGTAAAAGCTGCTGGCATAGCTGGAAATCAGCATCTCTTTTGCTTTCATAGCAAAAATCATATATTGTTTTAACCATACTTTGCCTATAGTATGGCTTTCCAGATAACAAAACACAGTATTGTTTTCTGGATTTATTACTTTGATTAAGTTCAAACAGTGGTAATACTTTAGAAATTGCACATGTAGTAAAAAAAATCTCTCTCTATATATATATTCCTTTTGGTTCAAGCTTATGCAGAGCCTTGTTTTTTTACCCCCCCCCCCCCCCCAAAGGCATTTTGTATTTGTCCCAACCAGAAATTCCAGTGTAAATTATTGGGATTCTATTTGATAGTCAAACACAAAGTCATGCATATTGTTTAAGTGAAAAAAAATCTACATCATTTTCAAACAGTATTTACTTAGTTTATTCCTTTGTTTTTCTTATGTCTGTAATGTTTTTCTGTTAATTTACAGCACTTTGAATTATCTTGTTACCGGAAAGTGTTAAGTAAATAAACTTGCCTTGCCTTTCACAAAAGAGATCAAAAGGACAAATAAAGATAGTTGAAACCATCATCATCAGAATTATTCAGTGAGCCTTGGGTTCATTGCAGATCTAAGAAAACCAAAGTCCATCTTAAAGAAAATGGAATGAGGTTAAATTAGCATAACTAATTTAGAACAACCTTTGCTATGTGTTCAACCCATTTACTATGCAACTCCAGGTTAGATAAATCATTATTTGAGGAAATAACATGTTTAAGAATGGTATGCTAAATAAAAACCAATAACCTCTAGGATACCTGACTTTTATTAATTATTTCTCCTGGAAATAATTAAGACTCAATTGGTAACTTAGGAAGCTGAACGATCAGCAGGAATTGATCATTAGCTTGATAGGTTAATCTTAAAGTTACACAAAACACCATTAAATTGACATTAATGTTCCCTATTAATACTGCATTAACACTCGTAGCACTATCAAACAAGGGCAGAGCCAACTAAAACAAGCATTACGTTTAAACAAGCCAAAGTTATGTTTAGTTAGGGTGTTAGCAAGTATTAGAGGAGCTAGTAGTGGCTGATGCTAGTGGAGATTTGGCACTCACATAAAAATACCTTTTAAGCTTTATCGTGTTAGAATGAGCAGAACGAAAAACACAAACATTAATGTCCCACTGGTGTACAAAACATTTATGGAAATAAAGTTTGTTATAACTGTAAAACACCCCCAAAAATATCAGCATAGCATTGTTTCAAAGGTGCTAATGGGTAGCTTAGCCAAAACACAGAAAAAACACATTCAAAATAAACCATTTTAAATGATTAATCCCATCCTGACTTTCTGTATCATTTATCTGCCAAACGTCTGCCTCTGTGTCTGTTCGATCAATTGTGGAGCATCCAGTTGCAGTGGATTTCTACTGGGTGAAGCTGGTTCTTCAGTAGGGGGCGAGGAAGTGGCTGGTCTCAGTCCTTGTGAGTCCCGGCCTGGGATGAGTTCTACATGGGTTCCGGTGGTGCGCTCAGGCTCTGGAGGCTGCAGTGAGGGCCTCTGTACAGCTTGCAGAGGGCGGCTTTCAGACTAGCTTTCTCCTGCAAAAGCTGAGGAAAGATTACAAACAGACTGCTTCCATGTCAGTCGGCTGCTTAGGTTCAGATGTTGAAGGCGGCAGACTGTATTTAGCTTCGATTCTACCTTGGACCATGTTTGTGAGTCTCTGAACTCCATTTGGACCCTGGTGTCTTGTCTCCCCAGTAGACTTGCTCCTCATGAGGGCCCACGGACAAGAGACAGATGAAGGGGGAGAGCCTGGGTCCATAGCGGTTGCCCCATGCTGTGAGTGGCAGTCCCTTGATGCCTGCAGCCTCTTACAGCATCAGAAACAGTCTGGTTTTATCTTTGCTAGCTGATGTCACAACAGTAGTGACTGAGTTCCTTCAGGTTACATTGTCTACACAAGATGTATTCCACCCGGGTGCTCTTACCTTCACTCTTGTAAGTCAAATTGTATCCCTACCTCTTCTGGGAGAAAGTACTTTCACTTTCACTTTGCAAAGTCTACCACCATTGTGTCCTTCCGCATTCCTATTCTGGATACCAAACCTGCTCATCACTTCCTCATTACCTGTATTCTCTGCTCCAGCATGTCTATGAAATCTGCACCAATCACCACTCTAAAGTTATCTGTATCAATTCATGTAACTCACTCCAGAATATTTCTTCTCCTCCAATTCACACCCTACCCGTGGGGCATAACCGCTAACAACATCACACCTTCAATTTCTAGCTTCAGACTCATCACCCTCTCTAAAACTTATTTTACCTCTACAATATTCCTGACAAACTCCCCCTTCGAGATAACTCCTACAACAATTATCTTCCCATGCTAACCATGGTAGAACAACTTGAACTCTGCTCCTAAGCTTCCAGCCTTCCTACCTTTCCACTTGGTCTCCTGAATATTTTCTCCACCTTCCCCCTCTGCGTCATGTCAGGTTTGTTGTGTGCGTCCCTAATAATTGTCCTGAGAACAGGTCCTTCCACCTAAGCCATGGATATCCGAAGCTGCTTAAGAGCTGGGACCCTTGGCTGGGACAGGCGGACACTTGGCCGGTCTGGTTAATTCTTCCTATCCATGATCTTTTAGTTTAGAAGGCTGGTTATGCTTGTGGTTGGGCAATGGATTAAACAGTGCTCAGTGAAATGCTCAAAGCTCAAAACATTTTGAACCCAACCCTGCTTTAAAGTTAAACTCCAGAACTTGCTGCTTTGCCTATCAGATTTTTTTTTCTATTAAACCTCTAAGGCCCCCATAGAACAGCTGGATTTATAAGAGATTAAAGTACACACTATTGGAGTCTTTTTGCTAATCAATTGGTCTCTAAAGGCATTTGGTTGTCCTGGATGTATTGTAATTATCAAAGTACTGGAGGGGGGGGGGGCACTAGCTTTGTTGATTAGATAAAATTCTAATAAAATAAATTGATGGTTTTGCAATGAAAAAATATAAGATAAAGTTATGAGAATGCATATAAAAATGCATACTTTTATAAGACAACATAAATCTATTACAGTCTGCTGATCAATTTCCAAGGCTGATTTACATGTGTAGTGGTTGGAGACAGAGAAACCTTGTGTATATTCAAAAAATTGGATTATTGGCTTTTTTAAACTGTTTCTACCAATTTTGAGAACAACCTGTTGCCTATCTTGACAAATGTGCCTCGGGGGGATCTTCAAACAAATAGAAAACAAGAATCAGTCTCCTCTGCCTCTTCTTAACTCTTAAGAGTAAAATAATTCAAAGTCATGCTGACCTTTTACAAGCAGCATCCGTTGGGGACATTGAATTCATGTTCTATGGGCCAGGCTGTTTGCCAACACACTGTTTTTCTACCATTAAACAAGAGTTATGTCACGCTTCCCTTTTAATCATGAGCTTTTTCCGAGGTCTGGGCTGAATCTGTGCGCACTCAGCCAATGACTCACTGTGAGGGGCCCATTTGACAGATTACACCTGCAGTCACACTTAAAGTTAATGTTAGATGGCTCTTGGTGGAGTGGGGAAGAGAGGAGAGCCTTGGTTCCATTAAATGTTCTCAATTGACCTTCATGGCAAATGAGTAGTTGGGTTCACTTTAGTCAACAATAGTGCTTCATGTTAGTGGAGGGCCAGTTACAAAGCTGTTAATCATCATTTCTGTCAAAGTAATGTTTGTCATCACTATGGGAGGAACACCTCTACCCTTATTGAAGTCAAATTTTATATCCTAAAATTACTCAGGCCAGAGTGTGTTCTCAAGGGTAGACCAGCTGCTTTAAGGGCAAGCTTGGCAGTTTCATGGTCCAGTGGTGTGCCGTAAGCGCTGTGCTACTGCAGAGAGAAAAAGTCTTCGAATCATCAAGACAGAGAAGTGACAAGGGGTGGAGGAGAAACCTGTTATGCACTACATCATGACTGTCGTGGAACTCCCCCCTCCAGATAGAGTGAGGCATTTTGCCACATACAGAAAGAGGAAAGAAACCCTTCTAAAAAGGTTGACCATATCTGTGTAATTTGAAATACTTTGACCTTAAATGTGTCTGTTTTGTAATCAACAGCTGCAACTTGTACTTCTTTATTTTCCCAGAATAATGTTTCATGCAGTACTTGTGCTGTGTAAAAATTTTGGTGAATTTCATTAACATACCAAGAGTTAAACCTTTAATTTTAGCATTTTCAATACACATCTTAACCATTTTTTTAACCAGAGGTGATATTATACAACAGGCAGCTTTCTACTTTTTACTTTGTACATCTTTGAATTTCTTGAGAGTTTTAATCAACAGAGTCAAAATTATACCTACACACTCAAATATATACACCGACCTCCATTCATATCATAATGAATGTCTTTTAGGAACAGCAAACATTGAAGGTAACTGGACTTTCGCTCAGTTCTTTCTGAACTGTTGCGATGATCCGGATAACTGAGAATTTGCACATGCGTGTCTTTTAGGAAGTTATTTAGAAACCTTGTACTGTTTGTCATCTTGAGCAAGTTCTTGCCATCATTCTGGCTTAACATTCTACCATCCTTGTTAGGTTAATAAGTGGAGTTCCTCTAGTTAATTCCACTAGTTACTTTCTTTTTCTGGTGAAACATATAACTATCAAACCAACTTTTTCAATATTTTGCAAATAAACTTGTTTGTCACAAAATATATTCCCAAGACCTTGCTCATGGCAACATAATGTTTGTGATTTCTCTGCAACTTGGTACAACTCATCCTAATATATATGAATGAGTGTATATGTAAATATTTAAGCACATATGCATAATATTGACTCTGTGAGTTATAGAAAATCAGGAAATTCAAACACCCAATTCCAGTGCCTAAAAAAACATACAAACTATTTGTTCCACTTCAGTGAAACAGAAGTTCAGTATTATCTAAATGATATGCATATATGATATTCCTACTCATGATTAGTGTAGGTGTCAATAGCTGTGCATGCTGCTGTAGTTTGTTCAAGTCAGGTTGAATTCTTTGGATTGAACAGAGCAGCAAACTATTTCACGCCTTGTTAGATTTAAAGAGGGCTTAAGCAATCCGCAAACACATCTTGTGTGTTATGTTTAGGTGTGAGTTACGCAGAGCATATTGCAGGTTGCTATAATAGTGATTTAGCAAGAATTGTGTGAACAGACATTCAGGTCTCATACTTGCAACCTCAAAATTTATCCCACAATGAATTGAAACCTTTTTTTAGATTTCATGTGTAAGCCTTTTCTATAATTCACCTTTATATTTCTTTATGAGTCATTTTTAAAGGGAAAATGCCTGCCTTTACTTGAAATAATAACATCACTTTATACACATTCAAGTCCTACAAGCTGATCTTTACCTCAGCCAAGGATAAAACCTCACCCCTCCCAAATTAAGCATACTATAGTCATGATTTTTGGTAGAGAGGAATCGAAGTGCATTGAGTGGCTGTGGGAAAAAATACGTTTTCAATAATGAAAAAAAAAAACATCCAGGTAGGTTATCCCCAGGGAGAACAGGGAAAGAAGCACAGAAAATCAAATGGACATGGAATGGGCAGTCAATGAAACAATAAAGAAAAAAGCAATGACAACATGTGAGCTTAAATACTGAGGCAGGGGTGGAGAAATTACAAGCATACCAAAAGAGCAATCAGAGGAGATATGGAGCAGCTGTGACAGGAAGAAAGCGGGGAAGCTGAGAGAGTAAAAATCTAATTAACATGAAATGAGCTGTGCTGCAACAAAGAAACTATCAACTAAGGGGAAAAGATTAATTATCTTTGATACAGTTTCACACTCCATCATTTCCTACATATCTTGAAGTGGCATCACTGACACCCCACTTGACTGGTTTTACTTTTACCGTTCTAGTTGCACTCAGTTCATTCAACCAAAGTCCTTTAGTTCCCATCCATCCCTTGTGTCCATCCATCCCCAGCATGCCCCGAGGCTCTGACCATCCATTAATTATTTACCTTCTTCCCCTTGGCAAAATCTTCCACAATTGTAACATCCATTTTCACTGCTACGCAGATGACACCCAGCTCTATTTATCTAGTGAACCAAATTTGAAATTCCCACCCTCTTCCCTCACCCACCGCATATCCAAAATAAAATCTTGGTTCAGCACTTACTTCTTAAAACTAAACAGTGACAAAACAGAGAACCTCCCTATGAACCAAATCTGTACTATCCAAAGTTAAGTTTTTCTGTCTCGGCTGAAGGCTCTACAGTCTACCCTTCACCTCAGGTTAAGAGTCCGGGTTTCATTCTCGATAGCACTCAATCATTCACCACTCACATCAGCATCACCTGGTTTGCATATTTTCATTTACAGAATATTAATCATCTTTGTCCCTCCCTTTTGCTGCACTCTGCATCAGTTCTTATTCATAGCCTTGTCACCTTCAACGTTGACTACTCTCCTCTCTTTGGTCTTCCAGAAAAAAAAATCCATGCATAAGCTTAAAGTGGTTCAGAATTAAGCTGCTTGTATCATATCTAACCCCCCCTCATTTCACCATTTTACCCCAGTCCTATAGCAGCCTATTGGCTCCCTATTAGATTCAGAACAGAATTCAAAATCCTTCTGTACAGATTCAAGGCCATCCACAACCTTGCTGTCCCACCTTTCTGATCTCCTTCACATTGCTTCTCCTTCCTGCACCCTTAGATCTTGCCTTTCTATTCGCTTTATTCTACTTTCCACCTCAGCAACATGTGAAACAGAGCTTGCTCCCACTCTGATCCCAAATTTTGAACTCTCTCCTTCTGGACATCCACAGTGTCAGGATGCAGCTTATTGGCTGCATGCTGAGCCTCTCTCCCTCTCTCTTGTTCCTGCGCAGCCTGATCAGTTTCACCTGGCAGGCTGCAATTAACCCACAACTGCTTCCACCTGTTCCCACCGCTTTATCAGACTCACCTCTTTCTGTTCCCGTCGCCGGTCCATAGCGTTCACTCCCGCTCAGTCCCTGCCAGTTTTTCTTGTCAGCTCCGTTCGTACCCGTCAACCTGAAGACTCCGCTCACCTGGTCATGTTACAGCCAGCCCATAGACTTTCCGACAGTTTTGTTTCCTCCAGTATTCAGCTCAGACGTTCAGACCTCCACCGCTCGGCTCAGACGTTCAGACCTCCACCGCTCGGCTCAGACGTTCAGACCTCCACCGCTCGGCTCGGACGTTCAGCCCTCCACTGCACGGCTCGGACGTCCTGTGCTCCACTACTCGGCTCTGAGGTTCTGCTCGCCTCTGCTCAGCTCTGATGCTCTGCTCGCCACTGCTCGGCTCTGACGTTCTGCTCGCCTCTACTCGGCTCTGATGATCTGCTCGGCTCTGCTCGGCTCTGATGCTCTGCTCGGCTCCGATGCTCTGCTCGCCTCTGCTCGGCTCTGATGATCTGCTCGCCACTGCTTGACTCTGACGTTCTGCTCGCCTCTGCTCGGCTCTGATGATCTGCTCGGCTCCGATGCTCTGCTCGGCTCTGACGTTCTGCTCGCCACTGCTCTGCTCGGCTCTGATGCTCTGCGCTCCACGGCTCTGCTCATATGTCCTGCTCTCCAGTGCTCGGCTCCAGAGTTCCTCCCGGTCAGTCTCTCCACACTCCTCGTGCCAGCCAGCTTCTACACCCTTCACCTCCGTCCGTTGAAAGACTCTGGTCTCATCCTCCATCTTCCAAACTATTCAATAAAACTCACTCATAAGAACTGACTCTGTGTGTGCGTGCTGTGTCCGGGTTCATCCCAGAAAAATATATCATAACACACAGTAATGACACTTTTTCGTACTTCATGTCGAAACGCACGGCACATCTGTTCAAAAATGACTACTTACTGTGATTGCCTGTTCATTGTAACTTTTTTAGTATGTTGATTTTTTCATGATTTAATACTGTTACCCTGTTGGATATTTACAGTTTCCTTTAATGCTCTGAAAGGTGCTTTTAAACAAAATGTATTATTATTATTATTATTATTGTTGTTGTTGTTATTATTAAATGTAGATGTAACAGGCCTAATGTTAATTGTACAAAACACAGAACACACAAATAAACTAAGAAACTGAACACAAAAACATCAATTTATGATGGCAATACCTAAATGAACATAAACAAACAACAAGGAAATACTGAAAACACAGAAGAAAACCAACACTGAAACATCTGAAGATCATGAAAACCATTTGGTAACGGGAATCAAAGAGCAAAATGTTTCCTCCTGTCTTTATAAGTACATTTTAATATGGCTGTGTGTCCATTGTTCTTTTCCAGGACCTATATAAGTTAAAGTTAATCAAGTGGGAAAAGAGGAAAACAGTATGGAGTCAGGAAGCTACGCGAATATTGACCCACATTCCCCTCAGTGTGTACCAAACACAGAGTAAGAAGGAAGAAAGAAGTGTTACTGTGGAGGCCACATGGGGTGAGGGATGAAGTCTAGCTTTGTGGAAGTTTAACAATTGTGAGCCAGTAAAGCTTCTTGCCCTGGAAAGTATAAATTTGGGGCTTTACTGGGGAATGGAGTTCAACTTTTTTTCTTTGAACAACCTCTCTTAGAAGTGTCTTTATTAAACCAATCCCACCAATCTATTGCTCCTTTCGGCTCTTTTGTCAAAAGTTGCTTCAGCATTTTAAGCATCACTGGAAGCCAATGATTTTTAAGCGGGCTTAATGCAGGGGGGATGTGTGTAAATGTGGGTTTGTATGTGTGCATACAGTCTAAGCCAGGACTTCTTAGCAATATTGAACATTTACCAATTAGGATTCCTAAAGACCCTCGCCCCGGACAGCGCGGCACTTTAATTCAGAGATGCTGAGCATGGAAAACAAAAATGAATTACTTTTGTTAGTTTGCACAGCGTGTTTGTTGTAGCCTTTGCTTGGTTTATTAGGGATTTCAAAAAATATTTAGGAGGGCTTTGCAAAATATACATCCAAGGAGACGTTCTAATACCAAACCTAACCAAGTGTGAAATAGCTTTGGCTAAGTAAGGAGGACAACCATTAATACTGATAAAAATGGGACTAGGTGCTCTCAAGGTGGAATGCGAGCACTCACTAAGAAAGTGATTTATGTAACCTTCAACTGAGGTTAAAAAAAAGGTTGCACCATGAATAGAAATTTCTTATACACACCCGCCTTATCTTTGCAAGCTGATACAGCAAAACGCTTAACTTACTCTAATGATACTACTAAAACTTTAACAGTAGTTTGGAGAACATGGATGTTTTTACTGGTCAAAGTAAACTGTCAAAAACAGGAACTGATGACAATCATTTCATGTATAGATGTAATGACATAAGGTTGCTGTTTCAAAATTCTAAAATAAAGTAAAAAATAGGGCCACAAAAATCACAACATGCAGGTCACGCTGCAGAGATTAATACATGCTTATGGTACAATACATTCTTCATAAACATAGGAATCAAAACTCCAGCCCCAGGCTTTTCTCATAACACTTCTGCTTCAAAAAAAAAGTTTAGAGAGAGAAGAATTACATTCTAATGTAAAGGGCATTTTGCATTTATTGGCACTCCTTGTAAATGTTTAACAAGCCTTCAAATAATTTTTTTTTTTTCAATTTCAGTTCTAAACAGTTGTTTTTTTTCTAACAAAATGGGCCTCAACAGTTCAATTAAAATCACGTAAGCATATTTCTTTTAATTTTACATGACTTTTTAGGTTTTTCAGTGTAACGAGTTATTCATAATCTATGAATGTATGTTTAACTGGTGTTTAAATGTGGCATGACACAAATACATTTATTTTGTCCACTAATACTTTATTTGCAAAATAAAAACAACATGTTTGACAGTTAAAACTGCCATGATTTAGGTCTTTGTTTATTTATTTTGGACTTTTCTGGACTTGAATGAGCTACCATCCCATCAGCCTGTCACCTATCAGCCACCAGTCTATATCCAATCAGCTCAGATCAGCTCCACCTGCTGCTATTAATTACTGCCAACTCTGGTCACCTGTCCACCTGCTTACATATACCTGCCTTAGTCATCCACTCACTGCCAGAGCATCTCGTCTCATCTTGCCTCGTGTGATGTGCTCTGACTCCACCAGTTCCTGTGTGCTCAGCTAGCTGGACTCTTCTGTTAGGCCTATGCCAACTCTCGGATGGGAAAGGGCCATGTAGAGAGCATTTGCAGATTTGTTGTAGTAATGCTGCCCGGTCTGATGTCTCACTATAATCATGCTAATGTTGGCTGCCCCCTCCAAAAAATAATAGTCAGTTAATTGTACACACTGGCTGCATCCTGCAAAACCTTTCTCTATTCCACCTATTTCTGTCTCCTTTCTTTCCAGCATCTTTGCTAATGTAACCCACACCTGTCTTTCCTGTTTTTCCATATTCAAATTAGGAGTGGTCGTTTGTATCTTTGTTTAATATTTAAGAATGACCCAGTCTGATGTCCTTCAAGGATGCAGCCCCTGAATTGAGACAGACCCTAAGTCAGCCTTGTCTGAAGGCCCTTTAAGCATCTTCACATGAGTTTAGCGAGCACTAAAACCATAAGTATTTATGCAAAACTAATTTGGCAAATTGTTTTAGAAACATTAAATACTACCCTTGCAAGGGATATATATAAAAAAAAAACTCAACTGCATTTGCAACAGCCATAAAAAAATATTTCTGCCAGGCCTGTTGGGTCAAAATAGTTTGGCGCAAGCTCTTAAAAGTGTTCTTAAGAAGCATTGCACCTGTCCTCCAACTTTTCTGACAATGGATCAGGGCATTTAATGGTGTCATCTTACTCCTCTTAAACTCACACACCATCCTTGTCATCAATGAAGACAAGAATAAGATGATGAAAAAAGGATAAGGAAGAGAAAGACACAAAAGTCACAAAATGCAAGAGTGAGCGTCTCAGAGAGGTAAAAATGTTACCTAAATGTTCGATCTTTTATTTGCATTTGTTGGCAGCAGTTTAAAGTGTCAGTATTGATTTAATTTATACTTTGCATTGATATGCAGCCCAAAGCTCAAAACAAGTGCTATTTCAGCACCAAACATTTCTGAAGCTCTTGAGGTAAGAAGGCATTATGGCTAGAGCATTCAATCGTAGAGCAATCTATTGCACCCAACAAACATAGGGAAGTCTGAAGAAACTACAACAGTCAGGTTAAGCTCTCTGTGTTTGCAGCAGAATGTTTGTATACAATTAAAGAAGCAGAACAAGTTAAAGGCTATAAGGCTTCTGGAAAGTTGCTTCCTTTCATATTAAAGGTGTATGATGTCGTTGATTATATAAGGTTCCAGCTTTTTAGAGATTTGTGTTTACAATAAATTTACAGTGAAACTTGCTTTTCTTTCCTTTTTTTTCATATTTTAACTACATAATTACATAAAAAAATACATAAACTGAGTTCCAAGTATTGTTATTTAAGGATATCACTTTATTTATGCCACAAGTTTTAATTACACAATTTCTGGCACTTTAGTGATATGCTGTAGGTAGAGTGTTTTATGTGAGATGTTTGTAAGACATTTAATGCAGAATTTCAGTTCTGTGTGTTGTCTATGCTGCACAATTGACTATGCAATGTTTATTTCAGTCTTACACATTTTAGATGTCAAATCACTGTAATTGGCATAATTGGCATATAATTGCTGTGTCCTAGCTTGATTTTGGTCTTCTTTCCACATGTGAAAAGGAACTTGTGGCACTACAGTGTTGTCTACATTAACAAAAAACATAATAAAACATAAGTAGTCTGCATTGTAGAGGGGATTGCAAAAGACTTACCTAAATAATAGCAAACAACTGAATTATTTGTGCACTGCAGGGTTAGTAGATAATCTATTCAGACGTTCCTTAACCATTGTTAAATAAATGCTAAAATCATGATGTGAATGTGAAAGTATATGTGCGCATTTACATCCATCCATGCATCCATCTATTTTCCTACACGCTTATCCCTGCTGGGGTCGTGACATTTACATACATATCCACACATTATATACATATTTGTGGTTTATTAAATATAAATAAACAATTAGTATTTTGTTTCTGAATGTGATTATCATTTAAAGGTAGAACATCAATAAATGTGGTAATTTATATCTTATTAAAATGTGTCATCCTTCATTAGTGATGTTCTTCAGATTAATAAGCTATTTATTCATGATTAATTAATGCTAAATAGGTTGCATTTATTATAAACTGCTACCAAATGTTTTTAATTGGTCTGATGTATTTTCTATTTTTAAAGGAGCAATAATCAAAATTTAATCATATTAGATAAAAAGAACTAAAAAATTGCTTTGTGAAGAACTACACATATTTTCATAGATGGACTGTGGTATGATGTTGCACAGTATCTCTCTGTGTTGTTCTCCAGTCTCTTGTTTGCATAGCCTGACCAGCCGTTCATGCACGTGCACGTGAACAGCTGCCACTCAGGGCTTAGGCCATCCCTGCCCAAGTGCCACCGCCAGGCACAAAATGGTGGAGAGCATTATAAAGTTATGAGATACTTACTTTTTCACTATTCATGTTCCTCCAAAAGGTGATGCTGTTCTGCTGGCGTGTTTATGCTTTGCAAATATGCAAGATGACAGTTGACAAGGGGAGGGGAAAGTGGGGGCTGAGTTGCAACTGGAGTGGAGGTAGAGAGGCATGACTTGACACACATCTTGTTTTGGTCTACAGACATTGCTCAAGCCCTACCTAGTGGTGTAAAATCACATATTAAGCTTTTAAATGTTGTGCTTTCATTAAATGTACACAGCAAATAATCACAATTGACAGAAATATCCGTCTCTGTTAATAATCCATATCATGTGTTTCAATTACTTCAGTTCAAGTTCCTGAAAGAAAATAGTTTTATTTAATATTCTAATTTATTGAATATTACTTCTATTGGCAGTTTATACCTCCTGTACACTTTTATTTGCCTTATATGTGTTTTGGCACATTAAGATTATCAGGTAGTGGTCAGGTGACCACGGGGATCAGCCTTAAATAGAGGTTCCACCTACTTGTGCGTCGCTCAGACATCGTTCATTTATGTCACAAGCTCTGGTTCTTCCAGTGTCATTCCTATTTCCTTTGGCACCATGAGTATCAACTGTGATACTCATGGTGCCAAAGGAAATGTGTTTGTGATGTTTATGTAATGGTGATGGTACTGAAACAGCAATTTCCCTCTGGGATTATTAAAGTATGTCTGATTCTGATTCTGAACTGTCCTTCCTTCTCTCTGCCATTCCCATCTGGTCTGGATTCCTCAGGTAACATTTCTCTTCCTGTTCACATTTTTGTGTTTAGGTTGTTACAAGATAAATCTGCGCGCCTCTAACTACACAATACAAGTCCCTGCTGCGGCAGGGTCTCATCGGCACACCACACTTGATAACTTGTATCTCAGTGCTCCCGTGTTCAGCCTCCGCACTGACAAAGATCTTCTGCTAAGTAATTAACACTTCAGTGTCAGGGCAAAAGGTAAGTTTGTCTGTTGGTACCCTGAAGCAAATTGGGCATTTCACACTGTTCTTTGGAATACAAATGCAGTCAATGTAAAATGAGTGAATCATAAAAAACTGACTTCATCTACATAACAAAAACTGATGTTTCATAAATGTGCTTCATTTATATTGCCTTAGACCCAGATAAAATGTGTTTTTAGATACAATAAACATAGCAAGATAAAAAAGTGAAAGCAGCTTAAAAATAATACTGGATATTGGTGTTTTAATAGGATGAGCAAAGATTCCTCATCCTACCTGTTTTTGGTCACAGTATTTTGTCTGTTCATTGTTTGCTTCTGTATTTGGTATTCCATAATGTCAGCCTAGTGTTTCAGATCAATACACCCTCTTGTTTTTCTTTTTTCTCTTGAACTGGCATTAAATAAAAACCACAGCTTTGAGTTGAACAGAAAAAAAATGTGTGGGCCTCTTGAAACAACTAGTTGGAAGAACTGTACATTCATCAACACCTTATTACCTTTAGGTGTGTAATTACCTTCTTAAATTCAAGTATTGAGATGTTCGATACAGATTTCTATAAATGTGAAGAACACCAATAATTTCACCATCTTCTGAACAATGTTTCATATAAAACTTTGTCATTACAATAAAAAAAATGCTTCAATCTCCTTGATTTAAGTGTTGGAATAGTAACGTTGACTTTGAGCACTTTTATTTGACAGTGCTCGGTGTTTTTCATATTGCTTTATACAGAGAAAGCTTTTCAAAATTCCTCTCCTGAATCATTATCTTAACATGCGAGTCTGTGTGTGCGTAGAGAGCATGTCCAGGGTTTGTCACCTTCTTAATTGGCTGAATCAATGTGCAGTACATGCCTGTGGACATGCTTTATTAGGCCAATCAGGACTCTAGAGACAAGACCCCGAGCAAAAGTCTCTTCTCAAGTAGGTAATAAGGTCCGTGGCTGAGAGCAGGTTGAGGCAATAGAGCATGCCTACAACTTATCTGCAGAGAGAAAGTCAGTGAACAATGTCTTTAAGACAGGATCATTGATTTGTATGTGAATGTTAAACACGTAATATTTTCAACTGGATTTAGCACTTTGTGAATATTTTCTATCAGTTATCCAGGAGAGATTAAAAACAGCCTTGAAAGAAATCTTACAGTAGAATAGAAATGCATTTTCTGTACTGCTGCTAGGAACATGGACAAAGGCCATGTGGATATTCTCCCCCACTATGCACAGAGAGGTGGTGCATTAAATCATTTAGTGCTTTTCCTCATACGTACAGATCAAAGTAAGAAGGGAAAGAACATAAATCCCTAATATGTAGACGTTAGACTGGATCTGCTGAATTTTAAAAATGTGTTCATATAAAATAAAGAAACAGGGGACTCATTTGAAATTAGCATTTTCCCTTTGAAGGACATTCATGTCATGTATCTCCTTTGGTAACCCGGCTCAGTAGCAGAATCCAAATACAGCTCAGGACTATACAGCTAGCATCCTTAGACCCTTGGGAAAGAGTTTGATGTCCAAAACTTGCTGATGCACACAAAGGGTGCATCCTGTTTTCTGTACAAGTGTTCATATAATGGTCAAACTGAACTGAATTACAATTAAGCACTGCCAATATGTGACTAGTTACAATCAAATTTATAAAGGTGTTGCAAAGCCAAATCATGGCACCATGAACAGACAAATATGCCAACTGGCTTGCGTTCCAAAGTTGCTCCCGCAGGTTGTGAGTCTACATACTTTGGGAATCCAATACTTTTCTTCTGAGCCTCGAACATTTGCTGGCGAGTGTCCCTTATTAGGGTGTACCCTTTTCTGAGCACCGCCTGCTAAATAATGTGACCTGCCATTCCTTTGACCACTCCCCTAAAGCTATTTTGGCATGGAAGACTCCCCCAGGAGCTGAAGTTCCCTCGATCACATGAGTGCACAAAGCCCTCAATCACCTTAACTTTGAGATTATTTTGAGGGGCATATAGGATTACTCTGTATTGACTGGTTGTCTCTCCACCTCAATAAGAGGAGTTCAAATCTCTTGGTATATTGTTCATTGGTGTTGGTAGGGTCAAGAGGGGGATGGATGGATGGATTGGGGCCTCATCTGCAGTAATGCGGGTGATTATTTAGTTTATCTTGATGAAGAAATAAAAAACTGCTGTAGCTAATCCTTGTGGACAACCACACAGAAGAAACATTTAAAGGGAGTTTTTGATAATTTTTAATTACATGATCAGTTGGCACCAGCAGACATTTTGTATTGACTGAGGATGCAAAAACAGTAAAGCAAACTGTTCTAAAAAAAACTTTCTTACTCAGTAAGCAGCATCCTCACAAAGAACAGCAGTGGTCAAGAGAGGTGATTTGAGTTGTGGTATCATGTAGAATGGTTTTCTCTGCATCAATCAGGTTCTTCCTTCTTGTGATCAAACAAGTTAAAACCATGAAGAGTCACAGGAATTATTCCAAAAAGCTGGGAATTTATTTTAACCCCAAAATTTTATTTACAAAAAGAAGGGCTCTGAGCCCATAAAAGAAGTGAAAGTAAGAGAATTTAACTCAGGAAGAAATCGTGACCTAAAAAACTAACTGCACAAGCAAACACAACTGATCTTACAAAGCCTTTAACTTTGATGTCATTACGTGACGGAAACACACATGGATGATGTGAGTCAAACCCGGGCCAACAGCCTTCCAAAAATGACCTACAAAGTGTGCACTCCATTCTCTCCGGACATTTTCGTGGCTTTCTGTGAGGTCATAAAAAGGATTGTGGGATACCATAAGGCTTTTTAGCACTGGTAAGGGACGTCACAGGGTTCCTAGGCAAAACTAGCCGCAACAGGGAGCATACAGGCTTCTGTTTCTTCCTCCTTCGTTACTGACTGCACTATTAAGACAGCACTTATTATGGTAACCACTCATGTACTTTCGCTTGGGCTAAAGCGTCATTACTCTATAAGGGTATTCAGATTGAGCCTATGTTTTTGTAGTCTAGTGGAATTCTTACTTTTTAAACTTCCCCTCCATCCACCTGGGTAACGTAGCTGTGTCGCAAATTATAATGTAGATAACTGCACTGCTGAGACTTCCTGCAGTAGAAATTAACTTATAACAAATTAATCTAGTCATGGCATCCCAATTTATTGGGTATTTGCAATATTCACATCATGACTGATGATGTTGATAGTTATTCTTTGTTCAACAATTGATCTTGACCTTACAGTTCAGTTCTTGGGAGAAAAAAAAATTACTCTTTCTAATATTAAATTTGAGAGTTAATTTGCTCAGTATATTGCTCTGTGTTTATGCAGCTCCGGTAAAACAATTAGAGATATTAAAGTGCTTAATATATTTTCCCCAAAATCAATAGCAGACAATGAGAATATAAATTGTAGAGAAAGCTATAAACATGAAAGTATAGATAGACACCCCATTGCTGCACAATAAGAGAACTGGTCTTGAAAAATGTACATTTTAGTTAAGTTTTGATGAACAGCCTTGAGATATGCTGCTTGTTGAACACTGACTGGGAACTTAAAACTAAACACTCTGCCTGCAATTTAAGACTAAGCACTTCTGGATACTCTTTATTGGATTTCTTGGGGGACAATAGGAGCCTTAAGATGAGCAGGGCAAATCCCAATTAATGGCTGTTAGTTGTTGTTATTTTAACTGCATGGTTGACCTGGAACATATCCCACAACACACTCTTGATACTTGTCTCCATTTTTTCCAATGATAGAGACTAAGTTGGATCCCTGTGCCTATAGGCAGCTAATGCAATTGACCTCCATGTCTCTCTTACTCTGACACCTATGTGCCCACCTGCTGGCTTGCGCTTTTTCCTGCCGTATGCAGCCGACTCCCACGCCTCCAAGTAGCAGCTTGTCTTGGCCTTAGATGGTTTTTGTAAACAGAAACGAAAGCAGACCATCTCTTGTTTGACATGATACCCTTGGGAGATATATAAAATATACATCTTAACGTAAGATAATCACCTTCAAAATTAGACAATTGTACAATGTTTTGCAAAGGTATTCACACTCCTTGAGGAGCGCATAATATGTTGAATTGTGTGGTTATAATAGGACAACAATATGAAAAAAGTATATGATCAAAGGAAATGAATATTTTTGTAAAAAGGTAAAAGCAGTTTCATTCAGTTAAAACAATCACTGTCTGTTGTCTGTGCAACTGTGGCTAATTTGGCATTAAGATCTGACCTGCTTTTTCTTTTTTTTTTTTTTCGTTTCTAGTGAATTATCTATAATAATAAAACCTCATGTACCTTTTTGGTTAATTCCAATGTGATTTTCTTGAAGCTGTCCCTGTGTGTTTGGTTTACTCTCTTCCCTTTATTCTTATTCTCTATATGTATTTTGTATAGCCTGTTTATCCCAATGTGTCTGTTTAAATGTGTCTCATTTGCTGCATTATTAAGTGAAATAAAAGTTTTCTTTGTCTCAGCTATTGGTGGCTGTCTTTCACAGTGTTTTAATTCTTCACCAATTTCCCCTTTAATGTACGTAACATTCTCATTGGCTGATTGCTTGTATACTGCAAAAGGCAATACTATGTAGTTTGGAGCTGTCAAATGTCAACAGTGTTTACATAGCCATGTACTTTAAAGTTGTTTTTCAGTTGAAATTCATTAACACTTGTGTATCTGAAGTTGTCCCAAAAGGTTACTGATCCAAAGCACATAGACTTCTTAAAATCATACAAGTCCTTTTTGCAAAGTGCCTCTCAAGAGTAGGGGAATTTCAACGTGTAAGATAGTTATGAGAGAGCAAATAGGCAACTGCCCCCCCACCCCCCTGTTTTTATTTTAGCTACAATTTTTGTTGTTGCTAAATTTATTTGTCCCATTCATGCATGCCATACCTGTTTCATCTAATTTGGGGTCAAAGGAGAAGAGCCCAGAAGAAGTGGACACATACACCCAAGGCAGATATTTGTTTACTGATAATTAATACACTGCAGTAATGTGATTTTATAGGTGCTTAAAAATAAAATACTTGCAGATCTGTGAATCATTTAAAAGATGTTTCCAAAAGTTTAATATTTTTTTGTTAAAGTTTTGAAGCTTCCAGCTTAGTGTCTTCACATTGTATAATAGTGCTACTCCCTATGTCAAAGTCCACCTGCATAAGTGCCATAATGATTTGCAATGATGTGAGTTATCACACCCCCACATGATTTATACAGATAACCAAATTTTGTGCTTTCCATCAACATCGGATGCAAATGCACTCTCACTTTCATTGTATCCTATATGCACCTATACAGGTATATAAGAGGTAATTTAAAAGGTCTAAATGTGACAGAAAGCGATTATTCTTGGTAGAAAAGTGGTAATGTGACCCATAAGTGTAAACCACAGAGCAGAGAACATATCCTTGTGATAATTTGCCTTTCAAAACTCTTAGCTCAATTGTGTTCAAATTTAAAAAAAGTATTTTATTTAATTAATCTACCAAACAACAGTTTTTTTTTTCTGCTTACTGATAACAAACATAAATATTACGAATACAATTAAATTAGCCAACCAGCCATATTATAATCCATTCTCTTTATTGAGTTGTGGTTATACTGACTGAAGCTTGCTTTTAAGCACAGTTGCCAACTCCAGAGCAAGGAAAGTCACTATTGGCTGTCCTAAAAGTTGCTAGAAGTCACTTGGTGATGTCATCGCCTAATTTGCATATTTGTTAATGTAATTAGGATCCAGGCTGTAGGACAGAGGAGGAATATCAACGTTGGCACAACAAATAGTGATTAGACACTAAATATCTTTAGAACTACAAATTAACTTTATGAAATAATGTATTAATTTTAATACTTTACTTTAATACTGAACCCACACAGCAAATATAATGTTTGTATAGGGGTGTCAAATTATTGTTACATGCAACTAATTAATTACAGTCATATTTAGTTTGTTATGCATTCCATTCGCGTTGATCTATTTTTTAATCACTTCGGTTTTCTTGTCTTTCAGTTGTTGGGGGTTGTCAGTCACATCTTGAAGGGGACATTGATTGGCTGCCAATGGGTTTGGGCTTGCTTAGCATAAGCTGATGGGCTCTCAATGTAGTTGGGAGGGGCAGTCATAGGTGAGGAGCGGTGAGTAGTAGCAGAGAGAAGTTGTGAAAATGGAGGAGCACATGAAAGTTGTAGGTCCAATGAATCAAAACGGGAATGTTGATAAAAAAGTGTTGTCTTCTTCGCAAGGAGAAGTTTGCTTACCACAGAAGCAGCTCAAGTTTAGCCTACCATATCGACGCAAAAACACCCAGTAGTGATTGCTTCCACAGCTAACGTTAGAATCGAAGACGTTAGCAGTTTAGCGAGTCGTAGCAAAGCTCTTTGCCAAACAAAACTCGAGGACAACATATCGCGTATGAGCAAGTCAGCGACCGACAGGTTGACGAACGTTCTTTTCAAGTGGATAACCTTTTCTCAGCAATATTTAGGTGAGATTAAAATAGATTCATTAGATTCATTAATTAGGTCATAATTAATTAATCTCTCAATTTTTTTATTTATTGAGAGCACTAGCCTTTTACAATATCAAATTTAACCAACAGACAGTTTTCAGAGGCACGCACAGAAGACACGATTAATAAATTACTGAGGATGTGCTAGTCACTGTTTTGAAAAGATGTTGCTAGAGGGGTCTGAAAAGTTATTAAATATATAGCAACAAAGTCGCTAAGTTGGCAACGGTGCTCACAAGACAAGGTATGCACATTTCGGCAAGCATGCACTTTTTGGCATAACATCAGTGTTAAGTCATTTTGTGTTTTCACATTCATAAGTGTTTCCCGTACTTGTTTTTGATCTGTGTTATCATGGGAAAATGCATTCACACAGGATGTCGATGTGAACAGGACGTGTAGTAGACCTACCTGCTGTACTTTTTTGGAGAGATGGGGGAAGTCGGTCTCCATAGACAGCCACAGCCATAGGTAGCTTCAGTTGGTTAAATGTCTTTGTTACTTTTTCTGTTTTATTGTTCTCCTCATGGAGTCACCCCAACTAGAATTCATACTGCAAAATCCATTTGAAATATTCGATAGCCATCTCTGTGGTGTCTCTCTTAGGCATAGTATATACAGTATACCTACTCATTACTCTGTAATCTATAATATAACAATCAGTCTTGCTATACAAGAATCCTATTATGGGGTTCAATGTAATTTACATTTTCAGACTTTAAATGTCCTGTAGGATTTATGATTATAATTTATCTGCAGATAGACAGTGCTTTAGTTTCATTGGCAGCTGAATACAGAGGGTCAAAGAAGCAATTTTGTGTAGCACAACCTTAATGCAGACAGTAATTTTCCCAGTGCAAAGACTGATCTCAGTGCTAATACAGGTTAGCACAAATAATTTGGGCCACCTATCCAGTACTTTCTGTCTGTTATTTAGAACATTTCATGATGTTTATGCCTATAATTAATGGTAAAGAGTTATTGTATGGTCTTATGCTTCATTTGAGTGGTCATAATGATGCAGTGTTAGAGAGTTTGGTCTGAACATAAAATTACATTCCCACATCAAATGATGAGAACACTGTTGTTGATAAAAACAACAACAAAAAAATACTACACTCCGTTTCCTATATAGAAATGCATAATTCTCCTCAACAATGCAGAAATACTAATATATATAAAAATGTAAACCTTCTGAAATGGATGTTTTTTAGGTTCTATAAACTCATTACTTTGTTGGACCTTCTTTTGCGTTAAGTACTGCATCAATGTTGCACAGCATGGAGGCCATCAGCCTTTGGGAGTGCTGAGGGTAATGGAAGCTCAAGCTGCTTTGACAGCCTTTCCGTAATCTGCATTTATTAGCCTAGTGCACATGTGTCAAACTCAAGGCCCGCGGGCCACATGTGGCCCTTTACATCATTTTATGTGGCCCTCTCCCCCCCAGCACCATTTTACAAGCTCATTGATAGACTTAAAATAGGTTTTGAGCACAAATTGGTTTCATGAACGATGGGAAAACGAATATCTGTTTGTACTTCAAGGTGAAAAACCAGTATGTCTTTTGTGTTCTGGGACAGTGTCCGTTGTGAAAGAATACAATATACGTCGGCATTTTGAAACCAAACACGGAGCTAAGTACGCAAAATTTAGCCTTTAAGAAAAACAAAAAATTGCAGCAGATTAAAGAGGCAGGTTGCAATTGCAGCAGAAATTGTTTACAAAAGCCACAGCCAAAAATGATGCAGCGGTGATAGCAAGCTTTATTGTGGCTGAAGAAATCGTCGAGTTTCAAAATCTTTTTCGGAGGATGCTTTTTTGAAGCAGTGTATGCTAAAGGTGTGTGAGCAGGTGTGCCCTGACAAAGTACAGACTTTTCAAAATGTCTGTTTGTCAAGAAATACCATCGCGGAACGAGTTAAGGGTAGCCGGAAATTTAACGACACAGCTGGCCGAAGAAATGGGCAGCTGTCTGGCTTTTTCATTAGCTGTGGATGAAAGCACAGACGACGTGGATACAGCGCATTTGTCCATTTTTATTAGAGGGGTGAAGCCAGACCTGTCTGTAACTGAGGAGCTCCTGGATATAGTGGCGCTGCATGGAACGACAACTGGTCGAGACATATTTGATGCAGTGGAGAAGTCTGTCTGTAAAAATAAATTGCCATGGGAAAGGTTGGTGGGACTAACTACAGACCGTGCACCTGCGATGTGTGGAAGAAAAACAGGCTTGGTTGGACTAATGAAAGAAACAATGCAAAAAAGCAACAATCAGATGCCGCTCATCAGGTATCATTGCCTTATCCATCAGGAAGCGCTGTGTGGAAAAGTTCTGGAGCTGGATAATGTGATGACCAAGGTCATGAAAACAGTCAACTTTATTCGGGCGCGTGGCCTAAATCACTGCCAGTTTCAGATGTTTTTGCAGGAGGTGGGTTCAGAGCTTGAAGATGTGCAGTACCATACAGAAGTAAGGTGGCTGAGTGGGAGCAAAGTACTCAAACGATTTTTTGAACTTCGAGAAGAAATTAATCTTTTGATGAAGAACAAAGGAAAACCCTTGTCTGAACTGTCCGATCCGAAATGGCTGTGTGACTTTGCTATGTTATGTGACGTCACTGAGCATCTTGCTCAGCTAAATCAAAAACTGCAAGGACGTAAACAAGTCATCACACAGATGTCAGACATGATCACAGCTTTCCAGCGCAAACTCAACTATGGAAGTGCCAGGTGGAACAAAACAATCTCATCCACTTTCCTGCTTGTCAGATCAGCTTCGGCTTCTTCTCCTGGTGCTTTTTCATGTGCTCGTTTAACTACCAAACTAACTCTGTTAATAAACGAGTTTGATCGGCGCTTTTCTGACTTTAGATCGCAGCGCTCTGCTTTTGACATCTTTGCCAATCCTTTCACCGCCGATGTCTGCAGTGCGCCCCACCGCCTTCAGATGGAGTTAATTGAGCTTCAAAGCGACAGTGGCCTGAGAGCAAAGTTCTGTGATGTTTCAATCGAGGACTTTTACCATCTACTGCCCCCTGATTTGATGCCACAGCTTCGACTCCATGCAGCCCGTGTTTTGTCCATGTTTGGAAGCACCAAACATGGACAAAACATGTTTTGTGTTTATTTACAGAACACAGCTGGTGAATGAGGATGTGTGTGAGTTGGTGACAGGGTGAAGAGGGATCAGCTTTGAGTTCAAGGACAGGCAACATCACCTAATTGTTTTGTTACATGGTCGTTGTGTAATAAATAACAAAAAAGTTCTTTTTCATAATATTCACTCGGTGTCTCGCTATGGGATGCAGCCTCCTGCAGCCCTGATAGAAGCATTTATCTCAATCTGCCAATCCTGATTGGCCGGTGAAAGTGCTCGTCTTACGCCACGCCCAGTAGCCCCGACTACTAAAGCGTGCGCAGATCACGTCACTTCAATTCAAAACCTCTTCTCACCTCAGAGCTTATCTCACGTCGGAGCCTTTTGCTAGCTTAACTGCCCATAGACGGACCTTGCTAGCTTCCGTCGCCGGACGCTAGCACTGTGCTTCGATTTCTGCCCTGTCCGCTCACTCCAGACCGGACCGGTATCGTTTTCTTTTTTTCCGTTCACTCCACGGCGGAATCCCTCTCGGCTCCCCTCCGCGGACGCTCGAGTCGGTCGAGCATTTGGCACACCAGCGAATTTCTCGACCCCACCACGCTAGCACACCAGCTAGCCACGATCCCTTTCCCTACCAGCACTCCAGCTCGTCGGAAAATGGCAACCGTGAAAAACCCTCACACCAGAGGAGAATACCGTCTTTGTGGTTGCGGGAACAAAATTTCGGGGAAGGACACCCACCCTGTGTGCAGTACCTGTCTGGGGGTCGACCACGCCAGGTCAGCCCTCGAAGTTCCTGGGTCCTGTGGGCACTGCAAAGTGTTCACGGTCAAGAGCCTCAGACGAAGACTAGCCCGCCAGGTTAGCATCTCGGACCGTGACCCATTCCTCCCCACCGCCGCCCACGAGGCAGCCGCGGAGGAGGACGAGGTCATGGCTGGGGAAGCCCCGGAGACTGGCTACGACTGGAGTGCCCAGTGCGAGCAGCTCCGTGCCCCCCTGTTTCCCGAGGAAGACGTGCTGGATGTTAGCCCCATGGAGGAGGATGACGACGCCTCGTTCCTCATATCAGAGGACGAGGAAGAGGATGACATCTTCATGGCGCCAGTCCAGACTGAAAAGCCGAAGCTGCCGAGCCCTTCCACCAGGGAAGACAGGGGAGCGAGCTCACCAGCTCCCTCCCTCCATGTGGACCTGCTCGACGTGTGCAAACGCGCGGCAGAGAAACTGGAGATCCCCTGGCCGATTGCAATAGCGGAGCCCACCCGGTCCCGCTATGAAGGCAAACGGCTTCCCTTGGCGCGAAACGCGATGAAGCAGCTTCTTCCTGTCTTCCCCGAGTTGCTGACTGAGCTCTCCAAAACATGGACTAGCTGCCCGTACAGCAACAGGAGCCCCATTGCGGGCGCGGCATCCCTCGATTGCGAGGCGATGGACGCCCATGGCTTCTTCTCCATGCCTCCGGTGGAAGTCCCGGTAGCTGCTCATCTCTGCCCAGGCAGCGCGAGCCAGCTGTCCGCGGCTTCCACCAGGCGCCCGACGCTGCCAGCTAAGCCCGATCGTTTTCAGTCTGCGCTGACCGAAAGGGCGTACAAAGCAGCTGCCCTCTCGGCCAGAGCCCTCAACGCCCTCTCCATCCTCACCGCCTACCAAGCGGAGTTGTTTGGCGCGTCCGCTGAGGAGTGTCGGTTCGTGGCCTTTTGAGGCTGGAGTTTCAGCAGGAATGATGACCAAGTGGCAGTATGTGGAAGCAGCAATACATTTATTTGTTGGTAGCAGCATTCACTCTGCCAACCAACTACCAACCAACCAACCAACAACCAACTTGTTTTACAGACACAATCACTGCCTTAAATACCCTCTGCTGATTAAGGGTCAAACCATTCTGCACTAAACAATTTACTATTAACTTTACCTATAAAATACAATATTTACATTATATAAATACACATTCCCACCTATTTTTATAAATATTTTATCTTTTAAACCCACACCTAAAAACCCCTTAAAACAAATGTGCAAAAGTTCCCCCCTGCTTTTCCCATGGTCTCTCCCGGAACCTATAAATGGTGTCTGGACCCCCGGGGAAGCATTTGTCCAAACACCCTGGAGAGGACATAGAAAACAGGTAAGTCACCAACTTCTAACACTTTGTTTAGTCTCACACTTCTCACAGATTCTACACCACCATTTGCTTAAGTTTCCTGACAGTAGACCTTAGCTCTAAACAACAATTCTTCTTTTCACAGAGCCCACACCATTTCCCAATGAGGAGCAGCTGTGCAGAACCTGAACAAAAGGCTACATGCTAATTATTAAAATATCCAATAAATATTCAATAAATAGTTAAAACTTCTTGTGTGCAAATGGTTATTTCTGTGCAAAGTCATGCTTAAAGTGCTGTGCAAAACAAAGTGCTAATTAAGGTGCAAGTTTACAGTGCAAAAGTATTCTTAAAGTGCAATACCAGTTACTTTTCCTAAAAACAGTCCCAGTAATGAAGGCCTCTTCATTACATTTCCCTCCTCTTCTTTTCAAAGCACAGTATATCAATCCTCTGTTATCCTAGATAAACAGTCAGCAACCACATTAGCCTTCCCTGGTTTATACTGAACCGTGAAGTCAAAAGGCTGCAGAGACAGGTACCATCCTGCAATGCGGGTATTGGCATCTCTCATACGTCTTAACCACTGAAGAGCTCGATGGTCGGTCTCCAGAATGAAGTGACGTCCCAGAAGATAATACCTTAGGGCTTCGATGGCCCACTTCATGGCCAAGCATTCTTTTTCCACCGTTGAATATCTTCTCTCCCTCTCAAGCAGCTTCCGACTCAAGAACACCACCGGTCGTCTTTCACCATCCACCTCCTGTTGAAGGACAGCTCCAAGGCCCACTCCTGAAGCATCTGTTTGCAAGATGAATGGCTTGCTGAAGTCTGGGCTTTGTAGAACTGGATGTGTACATACTGCTTTCTTGAGGTCTTTAAATGCTTGATCACATTCTTCTGTCCAGCGCACTTTGTTGGGGGCTGACCCCTTTGTTAGGTCAGTCAGTACTGCTGATCTTTCTGCAAAAGAAGGTATAAATTTCCTGTACCAGCCCACCAAACCCAGAAATCCTCTCACCTTTTTCTTCGTGGTGGGAACTGGGAAGGACTGGATTGCCTCCATCTTTCCAACTTGAGGCTTTATCTTTCCAAAGCCAATGACAAAGCCCAAGTACTCCACTTCCCTCTGGGCTATGGTACACTTTTTAGGGTTAATCGTCAGCCCAGCCAGTCGGATGCAGTGTAGCACCTCCTGTAGATGAGTCACATGCTCCTCCCAAGACTTGCTATACACCACAACGTCATCCAAATATGCCGCAGAAAATGCTGACACATCTCTCAGTACATGATCCATCAAACGTTGAAATGTTGCTGGTGCACCCTGAAGCCCAAATGGCATGACTTTAAATTGGTACATACCAAAAGGTGTTTTAAACCCGGTCAGCTCTCTCGCCTCTGGTGCCAAAGCCACTTGCCAGTATCCTTTGCACAGATCCAGAGTCGTGATGAAGTTTGCTGAACCAACTCTCTCCAATAGGTCATCAACCCTGGGCATTGGGTAAGGATCAAAGTTGGACATGGCATTTAAATATCTGAAATCAATACAGAACCTCAGGGAGCCATCTTTCTTTGGGACCAGCACAATTGGGCTGCACCACTCACTAGTGGACTCCTCAATTATTCCCAAATCCATCATCAGTTTTAGTTCTTTTTCCAACACTGGCACCAACCGCTCTGGGATACGATAACTCCTTTGACGGCTTGGTGCATCCTCCTTCAGCCGAATCTTGTGTTGAACCAGTGACGTGAATCCTGGAGTTTCTCGAAAGAGCTGAGGATCCAAGAGAGGTTTTATGGTGCCCTGCTCCATTAGGGACAAATGAGACAGGTCAACTGAAGCACAATCTGACGTGCTAGTTGGGAAAAATTTCTCAGTCACCTCCTCATCCTTAACTGCACGCACAAATAACCCTTGGTGCACAGGCTCCTGTTGGCTATGAAACTCCTTTAACAGGTTGACATGAAATGTCTGATACTTCTTAGCTCTTTCTGGCATGTACAGTTCATACACGACTTTACTCACTTGTCTAGTGATCTCATATGGTCCATGCCATTGTGTCAGCAGCTTGTTGTCACTGGTAGGAAGTAGTAACAGTACCTTCTGTCCCGGAAAGAAAACCCTGTCTCTGGCCTTCTGGTCATACCAGGTCTTTTGGTGTAGTTGAGCTGCTCTCATGTTATCCTGTGCAAATGATGCCATTTCCTGCAATCTCTCTCTCATATTAATGACATATGCTGCAATATTTTCACCGTCTGTGTTGGGGTCTTCCCAGCAGTCCTTCAGCAGATCCAGTGGGCCTCTCACTTGACGCCCATACAAAAGTTCAAAGGGTGAAAAGCCTGTGGAAACCTGTGGAACCTCTCGATAAGCAAATAACAGGTAGGGAAGCCATTGGTCCCAGTCGGTACCGGTGTCAGAAACAAACTTGCGTAGCATATTTTTGAGAGTCTGATTATATCTCTCCACTAGCCCGTCCGTTTGGGGGTGATAAGGGGTGGTCTTAAGTCCCTTAATCCCTAACAACTTGTAAACCTGCTGCAATAATTTGGACAAAAAATTTGTCCCACAATCTGTAAGAATTTCTCTTGGTATTCCTACTCTAGAAAAAAGCTGCAGGAGACAGTTAGCGACATGATCGTGCTTTAATGGACTTGAGTGGAAAGGCCTCAGGGTACCGTGTAGCATAGTCGCATACTACCAATATGTAACGATGACCTGCAGAACTCCTTTCTAATGGGCCCACAATATCCATGCCTAGCCTTTCAAAAGGTGTTTCAATGATTGGCAGTGGCTGTAGCTGGGCTCGCGCCACGCCCTTGCTTGAAGTCAACTGACACTTTTCACAGGAGCTACAAAACTTAGAAATCTGAGTATACATTCCTGGCCAACTAAAACGCCTGCTGATTCTACTCAGTGTCTTGTGAAAAGCCATATGGCCTGCCCAGGGAATTGAATGTCCCAGCTCCATAACTTTAAGTCTAAATTGCTGTGGGAGGGCTAAAGCTTCTGACTTTCCCCTCTTCTGATACAAGATGCCCCCTTTAATTACAAAAACAGTGTCTTCCAGGAAGTTTACCTGGCCGTGAGGAGTTCCCTCCACCCCTGTCACCTTTTCAAACCAGGGCTTTAGAGTAGGATCCTCCTTCTGGAGTGCCCCTATATCAGAGGGAATGTCAAAATCAAAGAGGTTGGATGGTTTAGCCAACTGTGCTGTCCCCTCACTACCTGCACCTTTAAACTTATCCCTTCTTTTCTGAGCTCTAGACTTCTTTGTCTTTCCCAGCTCTGCTTCCAGAGATTCACCAAAAAAAGGTAGCTCTTCAAGATCTCCCCTTGCACTTTGTGCTCTTGTTACTACATGACAGTGTTTTAAGTGTCCCCCAGCTAGCCCTTGAGTTTTATCCACTGAAATCTGCGAGTTTGTGTCACTGAACCCTTGGGTATCATACTCTAACTGGTGTAGAAGGTCAAAGAGTGTGGGGATATCATTTCCAAGAATAACTGAATATGGTAAAAAGGGAACTACAGCTACCTGTACCAGGTATGTTTGACCTCCCACTGTCAAATACACCTCAGCTGTAGGATAAACGTGTTCATCTCCATGTACACAACTTATTTTAGCCCCCACCCCACTAAGTTTCTCTTCTGAGATCAAACTCTTATGCACCAGAGACTGGAAGCACCCAGAATCAAGTAAAGCTTCTTCCTTCTGTCCATTAATCAGAACTGGAACAGTGCAAACTTTCTTTTCTGCCATCTCTCCAGCTGGTCTTGGAACTGAACACAAAAGTGAGGGCTTTGATTTAAGGATAGGGCAAAAGTGTTGTGTATGGCCAAAATTATTACAGTTATAACATCTTACATCTTGGACTGAGGATTTGGAAAATGACTTCTTAACATTCTGTCTTTGGGAAGGGAGATGCCTTAAACTTGAAATATTTCTAGGCTGAACTTGACCAGAGCCCTGTTCACCCCCAGTGGACTTACTTGGTTGGGCATAGTGGGTCTCTCGGCCAAAGTAGGTGCTCTTGCTCCCTTTCCTGGCGGATGTGAAGACCTCTGCAAGGCTGGCTGCTTCTTTTGCCGTCTTCGGGTCACGCTCACGTATCCAAATCTCCAATTCTGGATTAACCATTCTCAAAAACTGCTCCAAAATTATCTGCTCAGATATTTCTTGCACAGTAGATTTTTCAGGTTTAACCCATCTTGAAAACAAGTCTTTCAGTCTTACATAAAGTTCACGTGGCGTCTCACCTGGTTCAACCTTCAGGGATCTGAAGCGGCGTCGATACGTGTCAGCAGTGATCTCATACTTGGCTAGAATTGCTTCTTTCACCTTGTCATAGTTCTCAGAGTCTGCAATATCCATGAGAACGTAGGCTGTGCGAGCTTTTCCTGTCAATAGGGGGACGAGGCGAACCGCCCACTCATCTCTGGACCAACGACACACCTGGGCCATCCTCTCGAACGTTGTCAGAAAATGTTCAATGTCGTCCTCCAAGGATAAGGGAATAAACTTTGGCTCCATTGTGGACCTGGAACCATGGGCCACCTGGACGTCACCCCGATCAACTTCATGGACCTCAGATGTGGTGGGGGATTGTTGTGCTTCTGATAGGTCAGGTTTGTCAAGTATAGAATTTACTTGAAGTTGAATTTGTTGAAATTGGTGTTGCATGCTTTTCCACCTTTGCTCCTGACGAACGAAGTCCTTCTCCAACTTCTGGTCTCTGGCAGCTTGAGAATGCACCAGAGATTTCACCAGCACTGCCAACTCCTCCAACTTGTCCCCAGGGTTGGTTACTGTCATGGCTTCCAGATCAGTTGAAGCTCCAACTCCATCATCAGGCACCTCCTCTTGGCCTGGCTTTTTTCCACCTCTCGTCATCATTTTCCCACTGCAGCGTGACAAATCCCACTCCTGACACCACTTGTCGGTTCGTGGCCTTTTGAGGCTGGAGTTTCAGCAGGAATGATGACCAAGTGGCAGTATGTGGAAGCAGCAATACATTTATTTGTTGGTAGCAGCATTCACTCTGCCAACCAACTACCAACCAACCAACAACCAACTTGTTTTACAGACACAATCACTGCCTTAAATACCCTCTGCTGATTAAGGGTCAAACCATTCTGCACTAAACAATTTACTATTAACTTTACCTATAAAATACAATATTTACATTATAAATACAATACACATTCCCACCTATTTTTTATAAATATTTTATCTTTTAAACCCACACCTAAAAACCCCTTAAAACAAATGTGCAAAAGTTCCCCCCTGCTTTTCCCATGGTCTCTCCCGGAACCTATAAATGGTGTCTGGACCCCCGGGGAAGCATTTGTCCAAACACCCTGGAGAGGACATAGAAAACAGGTAAGTCACCAACTTCTAACACTTTGTTTAGTCTCACACTTCTCACAGATTCTACACCACCATTTGCTTAAGTTTCCTGACAGTAGACCTTAGCTCTAAACAACAATTCTTCTTTTCACAGAGCCCACACCATTTCCCAATGAGGAGCAGCTGTGCAGAACCTGAACAAAAGGCTACATGCTAATTATTAAAATATCCAATAAATATTCAATAAATAGTTAAAACTTCTTGTGTGCAAATGGTTATTTCTGTGCAAAGTCATGCTTAAAGTGCTGTGCAAAACAAAGTGCTAATTAAGGTGCAAGTTTACAGTGCAAAAGTATTCTTAAAGTGCAATACCAGTTACTTTTCCTAAAAACAGTCCCAGTAATGAAGGCCTCTTCATTACAAGGAGCAAGACCCGGATGCGTGGGAGGAAATGGCGGTCATCGCCGATTTGTCTGTCCGCATCCAACGTGTCTCGGTCCAGGCCACGGGAAAAGTGATGGCAACCCTCGTCGTCCAGGAGCGAGCGAGATGGCTCAGTCTCGCTAACCTGACCGACAGGGAGCGGGATGACATCCTGGATATGCCAATCGTCCCTGAAGGCATCTTCGGCTCCGCATTGGCCACAATGCAGCAGAGATGCGAGGCAAAAAAGAAGGACAACGAGGCCCTCAAGCTTTGTCTCCCTCGGAAAGCCCCAGCGCCTTCACCTCCGGTGCAGCGCAAAACCTTTGGGCAAGCTGCCTCCCAGCCGCCGCGCTTTAAAATGCCGAGACGGCCACCACCACCTGGCCAGCCCCTCCCGATGAGGAAGGAGCGCGGAGCCGGCTGGCATGGGAAATCCGCCTCCCCGACCGCTGCGCCGCCGCTGCCCACAGCCGCCGCGACCTCGGTCCCCCGGGCGATGAAGAAAAAGAGAGCGGCCTGACAGCCGCCCGTTCCTCAGTTGGTGCAGCCTGCAGTTCCCCGTTGCGCAGGCCCACCGTTTTGGCTTGTTCGTGCGCGCCCCGTGCCACCGCTGCCCGTTCCAGAGCCGGTCCGCGAGGAGAGGGACATCGCCTCGGAGAGTTGCGCTGTTGCGCCCCCGAGCAGAATGTCCACAAGCACACACATACACACACGTTCGAAGGTTGAACGGTGTGAAAATAAAAACAATAAATCTGTCACATCCAGGCCACGAGCCGAGGGTGCAGATAAAAAAAAAAAAAAGCCAAAACAAACAATGCTCTCTCCATAAGCAGGGTGGCCATTCAGCCCCCTGCAGCCCTGCTACCGGGATGGGCGTCGCCGTCCCCGCGGAGCAGAGCAGAGCGCCCCGTCACACCTGCGGTGGTACCCGAGGATCATTTCCCGGCTCTACCACAGGGGGGCGCGGAGCAAAAGCCGCAGTATGCTCCTGCTCTTTCTCTCAAATGGGAAAGCTGGAAAGCAGCAGCGGCCCCACCGTGGGTATTACGCACAATTTCCCGGGGATACAGGCTTCAATTCGCCACTGTCCCTCCCCGTTTCTCCGGCGTAGTACACTCACATGCACAGGGAGAATCAGCTCGAGTCTTACAGGAGGAGATCCTCTCTCTGATAGACAAACGAGCGGTTTCTGTCGTATCTCCCGAACAGAGTCTGTCAGGGTTTTACTCCAGATACTTCCTCGTCCCCAAACGGGGGGGGAGGGGAATCCGCCCTATTCTGGACCTGAGAGCCCTGAACAAATTCCTGCGGAAATACAAGTTCAGGATGCTGACACATGCAGCACTGCTGCGTCTAGTAAGACCGAACGACTGGTTTTCGTCCGTGGATCTGAAAGATGCGTATTTCCACATTCCCATTTACCCCCCTCACAGACAATATCTCCGATTTGCCTTTCAAGGGGTGTGTTACGAATACCGTGTTCTACCATTCGGCCTGTCTCTCAGCCCGAGGGTTTTCATACGGTGCACAGAGGCCGCGGTAGCCCCGCTCAGACGCCGTGGGATACGTCTGGCCACGTATTTGGACGACTGGCTCCTGTTAGCGCAGTCAGAACAGGAAGCCAGGGTTCACACACATATTGTCACAGCACACCTGATGGATTTGGGTTTTGTGATAAATATGGAAAAGAGCCACCTATCTCCGACGCAGGAGATATGCTTTCTGGGGTTATCCCTGCGCTCTGTGCCGTTCACAGCTCGCCTATCAGAGGAGAGGGTGACGACTTTCAGAGCTTGCCTTGCACACTTCCGTCGGCACAGATCCGTCCAGTTCAGACTGTGCCTTCGGTTGCTGGGTCTGATGGCCTCAGCCATCCTCGTGATTCGCCTCGGCCGTCTTCACATGCGGGACTTTCAGCGCTGGGTCGCTTCGCTCCGAATGGACCCCGTGCGTCATGGCGCACGGCGGATAATGGTCACAGCGGACTGTGTAACAGCTCTGCGCTGTTGGCGAGCCCCGTCCTTCCTGACCCAAGGGGTGCCCATGGGCACCGTCTCGTCCAGGAAGGTTGTGACCACGGATGCCAGCCTATACGGCTGGGGCGGCATTCACGAGGGCAGGTCTGTGAGGGGTCGCTGGAGCCAAGCTCTCCAGCGCCTGCACATAAACTTCCTCGAACTTTCAGCTGTGTTTCTTTCCCTGAGACACTTCCCTCCCATTCCTCTCAGGTCACCATGTCCTGGTGAGGACAGACAACACGACAACAGTGGCGTATATCAACCGCCAGGGAGGCTTGCGCTCTCGTATGTTGCACGATCGGGCACGCGAACTGATCCTCTGGAGCAGTGCCCACTTTCTCTCCCTGAGGGCGACGCACGTCCCGGGAGATTTAAACACAGGTGCGGACCTGCTGTCCAGGGGCGCGCCAATGTACGGAGAATGGACGCTGCACCCGCAAGTCGTGGAGCAGATATGGGCGCGCTATGGCCGCGCCCAGATAGATCTGTTCGCGTCCAGGGAAAACGCTCGATGCGAGCTGTTCTTCTCTCTGAGGACCCTGAATGCTCCCCTGGGCGTAGACGCACTAGCGCACGCTTGGCCGCACGAGCTGCTCTACGCGTTCCCCCCGCTGGCCCTGATACCCCCTACTCTCGCCAGAGTGAGGGCATCCAATCACAAGCTGATCCTGATAGCTCCACACTGGCCAGCACAACACTGGCTGGCGGAGATATTCCAGATGCTGTGCGCCCAGCCTTGGCAGCTGCCGCTGCGCAGGGACTTGCTCTCGCAGGGGGCGGGGACAGTGTTCCACCCGCACCCGGAGCGACTGCAGCTGTGGGCCTGGCCCGTGAGTGGCTCAATTTGACCACTGCTGGGCTCCCTCAGAGTGTAGTTAATACTATACAAAATGCCAGGGCTCCCTCCACCAGGACTCTATATGGCTCCAAGTGGGGATTGTTTGAGCGGTGGTGTCTTGAACGGGACTACGTTCCTTTTCAGTGTTCTGTACCAGCGATTCTGTCGTTTTTACAGGAACTGATTGATAAAGGAAAAGCCTTTTCCACGGTTAAGGTCTATCTGGCTGCTATAGCGGCGTGCCATATAGGATTTGGGGACAAAACGGCGAGCCAACACCCTTTGGTGTGCCGGTTTATGAAGGGCGCGCGCAGGCTTCTCCCTGTCTCCAAACCTTTGCTGCCCCCGTGGGATTTGATGGTGGTTCTGGAAGGGCTCAAAGGGCCCCCTTTTGAGCCATTGTTGGGGACCAGTCTTAAACATCTGTCTCTTAAGACAGTGCTGTTACTGGCTCTGGCCTCTGCGAAACGAGTCAGCGACATTCATGCGCTCTCTGTGAACCCCGCATGTACTCGGTTCGACCCGGGGTACACGCGTATGGTTCTGAAACCCAACCCAGCTTTTGTTCCTAAAGTAGTTGGTTCTTGTTCACGATCGAGCTGGCGGCGTTCTCCGCTTCCCCCGGTGAACAGCGAGCGCACATGTTGTGCCCTGTTCGGGCCGTACGCTCTTATATGGACAGGACACAGAACATCAGGAGGAGTGATCAGCTCTTTGTCTCCTGGGCGGAGCCCCGTAAGGGACAGCCTCGCCCACTGGGTGGTAGAGGCTATAGCTTTGGCGTATGAAAGCAGGGGTCTGCAGCCCCCCGGCGGGTTTATGTGCACACTCTACCCGCGGGATGGCCGCGTCCTGGGCTTTATTCAGGGGAGTGTCCGTTCAGGACATTTGTTCGGCAGCGAGTTGGTCCTCGCCTCTGACTTTTGTGCGGTTCTACATGCTTGACGTGTCCAGACCGTGCGTGGCCAGTGCGGTCCTGAAGTCATAACGGAACTTATGGACCTTCCCCATACGGCCGGTTCTTGTTCGATAAGCTGTCTGGCAATACGGGAGCTACCATATCCCATAGCGAGACACCGAGTGAATATTATGAAAAAGAACGTTTGGTTATCTAACATAACCCCAGTTCTTAGAATAATATGAGCGAGGGTGTCTCGCCAGACAACCCTTCTTGCTGGGCGGTGAGAAGAGGTTTGCTTGTTGAATTGAAGTGACGTGATCTGCGCACGCTTTAGTAGTCGGGGCTACTGGGCGTGGCGTAAGACGAGCACTTTCACCGGCCAATCAGGATTGGCAGATTGAGATAAATGCTTCTATCAGGGCTGCAGGAGGCTGCATCCCATAGCGAGACACCTCGCTCATATTATTCTAAGAACTGGGGTTATGTTAGATAACCAAACGTTTTGTGAAGTTTAGAGTTAATATCAAAACTTGTTTAAGTTCTTTCTCTGCTTATCTTTACACTGATTTAAGTATTGTAATGTTTAAACTGAGCAGTAATTTTACATCCATGCAAACTGAAATGTAATATTTAACACTTGAATACATAAAATCAGTTATTTAACAATATGAGGTGTTGTTTAATTTATTTTTAACATTGTTTTTTCATACATTTATGCTCTGCAACTTTGGACGCGTTCCTTCTCTAACACACCTGGATCATTGCCTCATTCATAGGCCTGCTGTAGAGGCCTATGAATGAGGCTTAATGAAAGAATTCAACCTTTTGTCTGGGGTATGTTTTTAGCAGGGACGCATCTAAAAGTTGCAGTCTGAAGGACTGCACTTGGGCATTCCTGATTTATACAGTCAATGTGGCCCGTTGAGGGTGGCCAATATGCTGAAGTGGCCCTTGGTGAAATTGAGTTTGACACCCCTGGCCTAGTGTATCTCATCATCTTTTTGACCATAGTCATAATAGATTTTCTACGGAGTTTCGAACAAATTTGTTACCTAATCTAGCACAGTAACACTTTGGTTATTGAATAATGTTTTGGTACCTTTTCGGTGCCAAGTCCTGGTAAATGAAGTCAGCACCTCCAAAATGCTTGTCAGCAGAAGGAAGCATTAAGTCCTCTAAAATTTCCTGGTAGATGAGTGTCTTGACTGAGGACCTAGACTTCAGAAAACACAGTGGACCAACAGGAGCAGATGACATGGAACCCCCAAATCATCACTGTTTATGGATACTTTGTTCTGAACTTTAAGCAACGTGGCTCACACACCCCACTTTTTCTTCAAAATGTGGGACCTTGACTTCCAAATTAAATGCAAAGATTAATTTTGAATCTTGTTAAAACTTTGAATTTTAAAAACACGATTGGGCAACAGCTAAGTTATTTTTCTCCTTTTTCTTCCATGTAGGATGCTTCTGACATTGTCTCTTGTTCAGGAATGGCTCGACACGGGGAATGCAAATTTTGTAGCCCATGCACTGGATTTGTCTTTACATAGTGACTCTTGATGTGTTGATGCCAGCCTCTGTTTAATCCTTGTCAAGCTTCCCCAAATTATTGAATGAATTTTGCTTGACAATCCTAAAAAAGGCTCCGTTCATCCTTGTTGCTGATACACCTTTTCCACACTTTTTCCTTCCACACAATTTTCCATGAACATGCTTGGATACAGCATTCTATATACAACCAGGTTCTGTAGCAATGACCCCTTTGTTCCTTGCACTTGTGCAGGGAGTAGGTGACTGTCCTCTGGGTATCTGTCATCAGTCTTGTCCATAACGGTGTACCGTAGGCCACAATACTGCAATTACATTACATTTTTTTACATTTTTTTAAAAAAAGACACTGAATATTGGGTTTTCATTATCCATTGGCGATGATCATTGCAATTACAATAATTAAAATGTTAAAATAATTCGATATTTATGTAATTAATTTAAACAATGAGTTACACTTTCTAAAATGAATGACAAACAATAATGAACTTTTTCAAAATGTTCACAATTTTTTAGATGTTTGTATAGATAGGTGATGTAACTAATTTCTTCTTCAGCTATCAACCAAATGATTCAGACTGCTGTGGGCTTTAGCTTCTTTTTTTTTCATGATTGATGTCTTGATGACCACTGAAGTCAGTCCTTGGTAATAATGATTCCTCCACCATGCTGTCACCACAAAAACACTGGGTCTTGTGTCCTGCCGTGTTTGATACTAGAAATCAACCAACCAGTGGGTCAGATAGACACCAATCAGTGACAGACTGTGTCTCACCCAGCAGGACTGCCCATATCAGAGATGGCCTGAACCACCCACAGAGTGCCATCTGTTCTACATTTCATCTCAAAGTCCCTTTACCATCTATCTGTTCAGTCACTGTACACTTTGTGGACTCTGTCAGTAGTCAAGGCTGCTGTTGGCTATGACCTCTGTTGCTTTAGTCTCTGTGGGTGTCAGTGTGGTGCTATTTATGGTCAAAGTCAGATAAATATTATTGCAAGTTACACTATAATGTGTTAATCTTTTAAATACTCTGTTATTTTACTATTACTGAGTTGTTTTCATGCTTAATTGGTATTTTCCAGCAACCAATGAAAATGTTAATTTATACAAATTGTCTGCTATTTGGAGTTGATTTGGATCTTTCACAATCAATTGACAGGTATATGTCTTCTGTTGGCTTTACAAGTATATAAGTTGTTTAACTTGCTTAAGTCAATGAACAAAAGCCCACCAGAGTAGTGGTATCCAATCATTTTGCCAAACATTTTTGCCATCTTGGCCAAAATCACACTACTTTTTAAAATTAAAGCAGCATCATAGTCAACACCACATGCCCAAGAAAAAGCCAAGACTTGGGGAAGTAAAACCATTTCCTAGACATTGTAGTTTGTGCTCAGCGAGCAGACTAACTATTTACACCAGCTTTTTTCAGCAAGGTTAACTGTCACAATATTTAGGTGAACCCAAACCTTTTATCAAACTCACAATTACATATAGCAAGAAGTCAGCTAAAGATTAAGTCACTTAGTATTAGCTGCATTCAGAATGAGCAGAGGCAACATGTAATGAAGGATGACATAAACTTAATGTTCTTTATTTAGGCATGAGGTACAGACAGAAAAAACAAGTATATTTGCACAGAAAATGTCTCTCCTTGTTTTCTCGTTGCTTTCACCTTCTCATCCTCAGGCAGGTAGAGGCACAGATGGCCGCACTGTCACTGAATAAAAATCTTCATTAGTTGCATGAGAATACAGCCAGGAGTTTCATCGTAACTACCAGTAAAAACAGAGAATGGTTGAAGATGCAGTCTTGACCTGGCTCAGCTTGAGAAAAAAAATCAGGATCCAGTACTTTATAGAGTGAACAAAAACTAGACATTGAAAATGTAGACTCAATGGCAGTCTTGAATGAAGACCGCCCCCAGCATCACGACTCTTGTTTTATTACATTGCTTTAAAATTTACACTGCAAAAATAAAATCAGTTATTTTCTTTTATCTCTTCAACAATAAACTAAATAATGCAATATTTGAAATGAAACAATCAAAATAGTCATATTTTTAGAAGATGAATTAAAATAAAGCCCTACAGTTAGTTGATTTATCTGAAACAATTTTATTCTCTTTTAGGACGGTAAAAAAGATATTTTGACTCAGCACAGGACTGGATGCGGGTCTCTCTTTGAACGCTTTTTGCTGTGGTATGCCAAAACTTGACAAATGGGTTCACCCAAGTCCATTACGGAATGTGTATGGTCTTACATATTATAAAATTAAAACTGCAAGCAAAAAGCGTAGTTGATCACAATCAAATACTTTGAATTATGCCAAACATTTTTGATTGGAAATATTAATTTGTCTTTTAAAAATCTCGCCCAAAAAATAAGTGTCCTTCTCCATCAATTGGCTGTGCTTAGTATGTGCTTAGTAGTTTAAATGATGTTTTGCTTTGTTTGTGGTGCTTAACTGATTGGAGTACTAACAGACTATTGAACCTTGAGCCTACAAAATTTGTTTTGAATTGTACTTTTTAAGTTTCAACAAACATGTTAAAACACTGATGGTCCATTAGTGTGAGCTTGCTCCACTTTATCTGTTTTTTTCACTTCATCTCATCACAAAACTGCATTAAATGTATAGTCCCTATAAACATGGTAAATTGTACCTTCATTACCCCTGTTGAAAGCTGAAAGCTCTGCTAAAGCTATTCTTCCTTGATCACGGAACTGTTAACCTGAAAGTGACATCATCCCACCTACCGTCAAGATAGCCATTTTCTGAGTTCATAAAAACCATCTTGGGAGAGTTAACTGCTTAAAAGATTAATTCACTGAGAGCCAATCAACACATCAGGAATCCATTGTCCAAAAGTTATTGATCTTTTACTCTACAAATTGTTTTTAAAAACTTATTATTGTTTTAAATATGTTTTTATTTTCCTGCTGCTTTTCAATATGAACTGGTTTTTGAAGCTAGTTTGACCTCATTCTAAATTCTTATAAAAAAAACAGGGTTGTTTAACATACATATTCACATTGAACTGTGATATCAATGCATCAGTTTGTTGGTTTCAGTTGTGTTATTTATGTTTTTTTACTCTGCAGCTTGTCACTTTTTGTTTAATTTAATTTTTTGTTGGTAGTTTAGTTGAGTGTCATGAGCTTAGTTAAAGAGCTAAAATTAGGGCTGTCAGTTTAAACGTGTTATTAAAACAGTAACTTTGTAGACCATAACGGCAAAGGTTTTTTTTGACGTGCGTTAATCACGTTAATGTTGTTTTCCCTGCAGCGCTCTCTGGACTGTGTTTTTTTTTTTTTTTTTTTACCCTCGCTGCTGCTTTCCGTAGTTCCAAGAATGCTAGAGACCGTACCAGAACAGACCAGTGCTCACTGTTGCCAAGTCCGCTTATTTCATGCGACTTTGGGCTTCTTTTTTCTAAAGTCGCTTGTAAATTTCATGAGTTGCGGGTTGCAATTTTTTTGGGCTTGTTTCTGACGTCGTGAAGTCGCTATTTTTGGCTCTGAAATAAGTGGCGCTGCCACACTACAGACACAGTGAGTATAACCAGCTGAAATATCCCTCCGCCTCATAACGCGCTAGATCGGATCGGGACATAGTGGCCGAGGGTGGTAAAGGCAGAGGGAGCAACTCTGCCCGTGTTTTCTACAATTTACAGTTGCAGAGATTGGTTCTGAAGATGAGTTTTACACCCTAATAACATTGCAGAAACCACCCCCATAAACCATACTTTATTGCTATTAATTTGTTGTCTTTGTGTTTGACAAACTAAGGCTGAATCACGTTGCCAAATGAAGTACCTGGAGTTACAGTGTCAGCACATGAAGCTATGCTAAACAGTTTTCTTTCAAGGGTATTAAGCTCCTGCCTAGTTGCAAGCAAAGTGTAAGACTGGAATGACCTGAAAATTTTAACCCTTTTCCTGCTTTAAAAAAAAAAAAACTGTCTGTATGAACGTGGATATAAACAGCATTTAGAAATATACAAAGAAATCACTGTTGTTGGTGTGAAAGCTCAAGATTAGATGTGTGAGAGAGAGTGAAAAATGAACAGTGAAAACTTGTAACTTTGTTGAAATGTAAAATTAGAATTACTTATATGTAAATGCGTACTACCATGTCTATCGTTTGAGAGGCGAAAAAATATTTTGGCATGAAACAGGTATTTATTTACACATTGTTTAAACATTGTGTAAACATCAGGGTGTTATGATTAGTAATTTAGCCATTATAGGCCAGAGTTTAACATTTTATGGCACCAGGATGTTTTCATTCCAATTCTGAAAAATGCTAAAAAATAAAAATATATTTTTTTTTTGTACAAGCATGTTTTTTTACTAGTGTTCATTTATTGC